>NC_060193.1:21189156-21429156 GCF_021184085.1 Oncorhynchus gorbuscha
CCCCAGATGACCCAGTGATAGACGGGGCCCCTGAGGTGCTGCTGAATGCAGGGGACCACTATAACCTGAGCTGTGTGTCCCGCGGGGCCAAGCCCCCTGCCATGATAGAGTGGCAGAAAGATGGGATCCCTGTAGATGGAGCAGTCAGCACCACCGTGAGTCAATGAAACAAGCGTGTACACATGCAAACACATAGTATTATAACACCCACATGCACACACACACATACACACACACGTACATATCACACGCACGCACACATAAACACACACACACACACACTCAAATCCATACACACAGTGACTGACTTTGTTACTCCTACCTTTTCTCATCGTTGTATTGGCTGTCGTCTCTTGAGTCCATCGCTACCCCTCTCTTGACCATTTCTGTCCCTCCCATCCTTGTTCCTTCTTTCCCTCCCTCCATCTCTCTCCATCAGGAGGTGCTCCCGGACAGGAAGAGGGTGACGACCCACAGCTTCCTGCCCATCCACCCAGTGGACACAGACACAGGGAGGAACTACAGCTGTGTGGCCAGTAACCTGGCTATCCCCGCCGGGAAACGCACCACCGTCACCCTCAACGTACACCGTAAGTCACCCTCAGCGTACACCGTAAGTCACCCTCAACGTACACCGTAAGTCACCCTCAACGTACACCGTAAGTCACCCTCAACGTACACCGTTAGTCACCGTAAGTCACCCTCAACGTACACCGTAAGTCACCCTCAACGTACACCGTAAGTCACCCTCAGCGTACACCGTAAGTCACCCTCAACGTACACTGTAAGTCACCCTCAACGTACACCGTTAGTCACCGTAAGTCACCCTCAACGTACACCGTAAGTCACCGTAAGTCACCCTCAACGTACACCGTAAGTCACCCTCAACGTACACCGTAAGTCACCCTCAACGTACACCGTTAGTCACCGTAAGTCACCCTCAACGTACACCGTAAGTCACCCTCAACGTACACCGTAAGTCACCCTCAACGTACACCGTTAGTCACCGTAAGTCACCCTCAACATACACCGTAAGTCACCGTAAGTCACCCTCAACGTACACCGTAAGTCACCCTCAACGTACACCGTAAGTCACCATCAACGTACACCGTTAGTCACCGTAAGTCACCCTCAACGTACACCGTAAGTCACCCTCAACGTACACCGTAATTCACCCTCAACGTACACCGTTAGTCACCGTAAGTCACCCTCAACGTACACCGTAAGTCACCGTAAGTCACCCTCAACGTACACCGTAAGTCACCGTAAGTCACCCTCAACGTACACCGTAAGTCACCGTAAGTCACCCTCAACGTACACCGTAAGTCACCCTCAACGTACACCGTAAGTCACCCTCAACGTACACCGTAAGTCACCCTCAACGTACACCGTAAGTCACCCTCAACATACACCGTAAGTCACCCTTCCTTCCCCTTAGCTTGACATAGTTTTTATGACAGACTGTGATGACTGAATATCTGATGTTATTCACAGAACACAACAGCTCCTAATGAAAACCAGTACATCACTTAGATCACTGCCCAGGACCCTTGAGGGGGTCCTCTCTTTTTCCTCTCTGCCCCCCTCCTCTCTCCTTCTCTCTGTTATTTGCTTATGTTGTCAGTGTGCCTCATTAACCCCGTGTTTCCTCTCTTTCCAGACCCCCCCACGGTGACACTGTCCATCGAGCCTCGCTCCGTCTTAGAGGGGGACAGAGTTACCTTCACCTGCGCCGCCTCCGCCAACCCTCCTATCATGGGATACATGTATGTCCTCTTCTACCTACAGTATCTGTTCACCTTTCTGTCTGTCTCCAGTATATGCCCACCTGCCTCTCTCTCTAGCTGTGCATTAGTCTGGCTGGATAGTTGTGTTCATCTACAGTACCAGTCCAAAGCTTTAACACACCTACTCATTCAAGATGTTTTATTTATTTTTACTATAAGCATTCCTCATGAAGCTGGTTGAGAGAATGCCAAGAGTGTGCAAAGTTGTCATCAAGGCAAAGGGTGGCTACTTTGAAGAATCTCAAATATAAAATATATTTTGAGTTCTTTAAACACTTTTTTGGTTACTACATGATTCCGTTTGTGTTATTTCATAGTTTTGATGTCTTCACTATTATTCTACAATGTAGAAAATAGTAAAAAATTAAGAAAAACCCTTGAATGAGTAGGTATGTCCAAACTTTTGACTGGTATTGTGTTTGGGTAGTTACATGTGTTAGTCGTGGTGACCAAGTGTTTGGCAAATGTGGGAACCAAACCTGGCAGTACATGTTAATTCATACAATATGTGTGTTCTTTCTCAGGTGGGCTAAAGGTGGAGTGATCCTGCAGGGGGCCAGAGAGAGTGTGTTCACCACCAAAGCTGACCATTCCTTCTTCACTGAGCCAGTGTCCTGCTCAGTGTTCAACGCCGTGGGCAAAACCAACGTCAGCATCCTGGTCGATGTACACTGTGAGTCTAACTAGACCTCCATGGCTTGCAAATAGCATCTGTCTGTCTCTCTGTCGGTCTCTTTCTGTCTCTCTCTCTGTCTGTGTGTCTGTCTATCTCTCTCTCTTTTTCTCTTTCTCTCTCTCTCTCTCTCTCTCTCTCTCTCTCTCTCTCTCTCTCTCTGTTTCTGTCCGTCCGTCCGTCCGTCTGTCTGTCTGTCTTTCATTTCTCTTTACGTGGCCATTTTTATATTGTACTTGATTTTGTTATTAGTAGCTAACCTGGTTAAATAAAAGTCCTCTCTCTCTCTCTCTCTCTCTCTCTCTCTCTCTCTCTCTCTCTCTCTCTCTCTCTCTCTCTCTCTCTCTCTCTCACTCTCTCTCTCTCACCCTCCCTCCCCCTCTCTCCCCAGTTGGTCCTATTCTGGTAGTGGAGCCCAGGCCAGTGACAGTGGACATAGACTCTGATGTCACTCTGAACTGCAAATGGGCCGGCAACCCTCCTCTAACACTTACCTGGACCAAGAAGGGCTCCAATATGGTGAGAACCAGTTCTCTCTTCCTTCTGTCGCTCTCTTTATCTTTATAGACTCCCTTTCTTTAATATCCTTCTGTCTCTCTCAGTCTCTCTATTCTCTTTCGCCCCCCTGCTCTGTCTGTCTCTTTCTCCTGGCTTTTTCCTGATGCTCCCTCGCTCCTCTCCTCCATTTGTCTTTCCCTCTCCTTCACCTGTATTTTATTCTCTTTTGCATTACTTCTCTGTCCATCTCTCTTTTTCTCGCTCGTTGTGAAGGTCCTCAACAACAACAACCATCCCGTCCCGCCTTTCTTGTCTATCCCTTGTCTGTCTCCTTTCTTCTTATCTCTCATTTCTTTCTTTCTCAAGTCTTTCTCTTTTAATATCTAAAAAAGTAGAACGGCATCTGGCCACATCATCGCACTCTCTCTCTGTTTGTTCCTCTCTCTCTGTTTGTTCTCTCTCTCTGTTTGTTCCTCTCTCTCTGTTTGTTCCTCTCTCTCTGTTTGTTCCTCTCTCTCTGTTTGTTCCTCTCTCTCTGTTTGTTCCTCTCTCTCTGTTTGTTCCTCTCTCTCTGTTTGTTCCTCTCTCTGTTTGTTCCTCTCTCTCTGTTTGTCTCTCTGTTTGTTCTCTCTCTGTTTGTTCCTCTGTTTGTTCTCTCTCTGTTTGTTCCTCTCTCTCTGTTTGTTTGTTCCTCTCTCTCTGTTTGTTCCTCTCTCTCTGTTTGTTCTCTCTCTCTGTTTGTTCCTCTCTCTCTGTTTGTTCCTCTCTCTGTTTGTCTCTCTCTCTCTCTCTGTTTGTTCTTGACTCTCTGTTTGTTTTCTCTCTCTCTCTGTTTGTTCCTCTCTCTCTGTTTGTTCCTCTCTCTCTGTTTGTTCCTCTCTCTCTGTTTGTTCCTCTCTCTGTTTGTTCCTCTCTCTGTTTGTTCCTCTCTCTCTGTTTGTTCTTGACTCTCTGTTTGTTCCTCTCTCTCTGTTTGTTCCTCTCTCTCTGTTTGTTCCTCTCTCTCTGTTTGTTCCTCTCTCTCTCTGTTTGTTCCTCTCTCTCTGTTTGTTCCTCTCTCTCTGTTTGTTCCTCTCTCTCTGTTTGTTCCTCTCTCTCTGTTTGTTCCTCTCTCTCTGTTTGTTCTCTCTCTGTTTGTTCCTCACTCTGTTTGTTCCTCTCTCTCTGTTTGTTCTCTGTTTGACTCTCTCTGTTTGTTCCTCTCTCTCTGTTTGTTCCTCTCTCTCTGTTTGTTTCTCTCTCTCTCTGTTTGTTCTCTCTCTGTTTGTTCCTCTCTCTCTGTTTGTTCTTCTCTCTGTTTGTTCCTCTCTCTCTGTTTGTTCTGTTTCTCTCTCTGTTTGTTCTCTGTTTGTTCTCTCTCTGTTTGTTCTGACTCTGTTTGTTCTTGACTCTCTGTTTGTTCTCTGTTTCTCTGTTTGTTCTCTGTTTGTTCTCTCTGTTTGTTCTCTCTCTCTGTTTGTTTCTCTCTCTGTTTGTTCCTGTTCTCTGTTTGTTCTGACTCTTCCTGTTTGTTCTCTCTCTCTGTTTGTTCCTCTCTCTCTGTTTGTTCCTCTCTCTCTGTTTGTTCCTGACTCTGTTTGTTCCTCTCTCTGTTTGTTCTGTTTGTTCTCTCTCTGTTTGTTCTCTCTCTGTTTGTTCTCTCTCTCTGTTTGTTCCTCTCTCTCTGTTTGTTTGTTCCTCTCTCTCTGTTTGTTCCTCTCTCTCTGTTTGTTCCTGACTCTGTTTGTTCCTCTCTCTCTCTGTTTGTTCCTCTCTCTCTCTGTTTGTTGTTCCTCTCTCTCTGTTTGTTCCTCTCTCTGTTTGTTCCTCTCTCTCTGTTTGTTCCTCTCTCTCTGTTTGTTCCTCTCTCTCTGTTTGTTCCTCTCTCTCTGTTTGTTCCTCTCTCTCTGTTTGTTCCTCTCTCTCTGTTTGTTCCTCTCTCTCTGTTTGTTCCTCTCTCTCTGTTTGTTCTCTCTCTCTGTTTGTTCCTGACTCTGTTTGTTCCTCTCTCTCTGTTTGTTCCTCTCTCTCTGTTTGTTCTTGACTCTGTTTGTTTTGGTTTGTTCCTCTCTCTCTGTTTGTTCCTCTCTCTCTGTTTGTTCTCTCTCTCTGTTTGTTTTCTCTGACTCTGTTTGTTCCTGTTTGTTCTGACTCTGTTTGTTCCTCTCTGTTTGTTTGTTGTTCTCTCTGTTTGTTCTCTGTTTGTTCCTGACTCTGTTTGTTTGTCTCTGTTTGTTTCTCTGTTTGTTCTCTCTGTTTGTTCCTGACTCTGTTTGTTCTCCTGACTCTGTTTGTTCCTGACTCTGTTTGTCTCTGTTTGTTCCTCTCTCTCTGTTTGTTCCTCTCTCTCTCTGTTTGTTCCTCTGTTTGTTCTCTGACTCTGTTTGTTCCTCTCTCTCTGTTTGTTCCTCTCTCTCTGTTTGTTCTCTCTCTCTGTTTGTTTCTCTCTCTCTGTTTGTTCCTCTCTCTCTGTTTGTTCCTCTCTCTGTTTGTTCCTCTCTCTGTTTGTTCCTCTCTCTCTGTTTGTTCCTCTCTCTCTGTTTGTTCCTCTCTCTCTGTTTGTTCCTCTCTCTCTCTGTTTGTTTGACTCTCCTCTCTCTCTGTTTGTTCCTCTCTCTCTGTTTGTTCCTCTCTCTCTGTTTGTTCCTCTCTCTCTGTTTGTTTCCTCTCTCTGTTTGTTCTCTGTTTGTTCCTCTCTCTCTGTTTGTTCCCTCTTGACTCTGTCTGTTCCTCTCTCTGTTTGTTCCTCTCTCTCTGTTTGTTCTTCTCTCTCTGTTTGTTCTCTCTCTCTGTTTGTTCCTCTCTCTCTCTCTGTTTGTTCCTCTCTCTCTGTTTGTTTCTCTCTCTCTGTTTGTTCCTCTCTCTCTGTTTTGTTTCTCTCTGTTTGTTCCTCTCTCTCTGTTTGTTCTCTGTTTGTTCTCTCTCTCTGTTTGTTCCTCTCTCTGTTTGTTCCTCTCTCTCTGTTTGTTCCTCTCTCTCTGTTTGTTCTCTCTCTGTTTGTTCCTCTCTCTCTGTTTGTTCCTCTCTCTCTGTTTGTTCCTCTCTCTCTGTTTGTTCCTCTCTCTGTTTGTTCCTCTCTCTCTGTTTGTTCCTCTCTCTCTGTTTGTTCCTCTCTCTCTGTTTGTTCCTCTCTCTGTTTGTTCCTCTCTCTCTGTTTGTTCCTCTCTCTCTGTTTGTTCCTCTCTCTGTTTCTCTCTCTCTCTGTTTGTTCCTCTCTCTCTGTTTGTTCCTCTCTCTGTTTGTTCTTGACTCTCTGTTTGTTCCTCTCTCTCTGTTTGTTCCTTTCTCTCTGTTTGTTCCTCTCTCTCTGTTTGTTCCTGACTCTGTTTGTTCCTCTCTCTCTCTGTTTGTTCCTCTCTCTCTGTTTGTTCCTCTCTCTCTGTTTGTTCCTCTCTCTCTCTGTTTGTTCCTGACTCTGTTTGTTCTTGACTCTGTCTGTTCCTCTCTCTGTTTGTTCCTGACTCTGTTTGTTCCTCTCTCTCTGTTTGTTTGTTTCCTCTCTCTCTGTTTGTTTCCTCTCTGTTTGTTCCTCTCTCTCTGTTTGTTCCTCTCTCTCTGTTTGTTCCTCTCTGTTTGTTCCTGTTCTCTCTGTTTGTTCTCTCTCTCTGTTTGTTCCTCTCTCTCTGTTTGTTCTCTCTCTCTGTTTGTTCCTCTCTCTCTGTTTGTTCTCTCTGTTTGTTCTCTCTCTCTGTTTGTTTCTCTCTCTGTTTGTTCCTCTCTCTGTTTGTTCTCTGTTTGTTTTCTCTGTTTGTTCTCTCTCTGTTTGTTCCTCTCTCTCTCTGTTTGTTCCTCTCTCTCTCTCTGTTTGTTCCTGACTCTCTGTTTGTTCCTCTCTCTCTGTTTGTTCCTCTCTCTCTGTTTGTTCCTGACTCTGTTTGTTCCTCTCTCTCTCTGTTTGTTCCTCTCTCTCTCTTTGTTTGTTCCTCTCTCTGTTTGTTCCTGACTCTGTTTGTTCCTCTCTCTCTGTTTGTTCCTCTCTCTCTGTTTGTTCCTCTCTCTCTGTTTGTTCCTGATTCTCTGTTTGTTCCTCTCTCTTTGTTTGTTCCTGACTCTGTTTGTTCCTCTCTCTCTGTTTGTTCCTCTCTGTTTCTCTCTCTCTTCTTCTCTCTCTCCCTTCCTCTATCTCGCTCCCACCTCTCTCTCCGTTCCTCTATCTCTCCTCCCCCCATTCTCTCTGTCTCCCCCCCCCTTTCTGACTCTGTTTCTTCCTCTCTCTGTTTGTTCCTATCTCTCTCTGTTTGTTCCTGACTCTGTTTGTTCCTCTCTCTCTGTTTGTTCCTCTCTCTTTGTTTGTTCCTCTCTCTGTTTGTTCCTGACTCTGTTTGTTCCTCTCTCTCTGTTTGTTCCTCTCTCTGTTTGTTCCTCTCTCTGTTTGTTCCTCTCTCTCTGTTTGTTCCTCTCTCTCTGTTTGTTCCTCTCTCTCTGTTTGTTCCTCTCTCTGTTTGTTCCTGACTCTGTTTGTTCCTCTCTCTCTGTTTGTTCCTCTCTCTCTCTCTGTTTGTTCCTCTCTCTCTCTGTTTGTTCCTCTCTCTCTGTTTGTTCCTCTCTCTCTGTTTGTTCCTCTCTCTCTGTTTGTTCCTGACTCTCTGTTTGTTCCTGACTCTGTCTGTTCCTCTCTCTGTTTGTTCCTCTCTCTCTGTTTGTTCCTCTCTCTCTGTTTGTTCCTGACTCTGTTTGTTCCTCTCTCTCTGTTTGTTCCTCTCTGTTTCTCTCTCTCTTCTTCTCTCTCTCCCTTCCTCTATCTCGCTCCCACCTCTCTCTCCTTCCCCCATTCTCTCTGTCTCCCCCCCCTTTCTGACTCTGTTTCTTCCTCTCTCTGTTTGTTCCTATCTCTCTCTGTTTGTTCCTGACTCTGTTTGTTCCTCTCTCTCTGTTTGTTCCTCTCTCTCTGTTTGTTCCTCTCTCTCTGTTTGTTCCTCTCTCTCTGTTTGTTCCTCTCTCTGTTTGTTCCTGACTCTGTTTGTTCCTCTCTCTCTGTTTGTTCCTCTCTCTGTTTGTTCCTCTCTCTGTTTGTTCCTCTCTCTCTGTTTGTTCCTCTCTCTCTGTTTGTTCCTCTCTCTCTGTTTGTTCCTCTCTGTTTGTTCCTGACTCTGTTTGTTCCTCTCTCTCTGTTTGTTTCCTCTCTCTCTGTTTGTTCCTCTCTCTCTCTGTTTGTTCCTCTCTCTCTGTTTGTTCCTCTCTCTCTGTTTGTTCCTGACTCTCTGTTTGTTCCTGACTCTCTGTTTGTTCCTCTCTCTGTTTGTTCCTCTCTCTGTTTGTTCCTCTCTCTGTTTGTTCCTGACTCTGTTTGTTCCTGACTCTGTTTGTTCCTGACTCTCTGTTTGTTCCTGACTCTCTGTTTGTTTCCTGACTCTGTTTGTTCCTGACTCTGTTTGTTCCTCTCTCTCTGTTTGTTCCTCTCTCTCTGTTTGTTCCTGACTCTCTGTTTGTTCCTCTCTCTCTCCATCCCGTGTGTAGGTCCTTAGTAATAACAACCAGCTGTTCCTGAAGTCAGTGAGCCAGGCGGACGCTGGGCAGTACGTGTGTAAGGCCATCGTCCCCAGGATCGGAGTGGGAGAGACAGAGGTCACGCTCACTGTCAACGGTAAGGAACACCACACATCACACAAGACTAGATAAGCTTGAGTTTATGGTTCAAATGAGTGTGATGATTGGATGTAGGCTTTAATACTGCTATGAAGACCGGAGTGTGCAAGTTTTCTTTCAAACTATTCATTGGTGTAGTATTTATTCTTGTTTATACATGGAGCGGAATGTACCACCCCTCACTCGTTCTCACGCTCACTCTGTTTATCTCTTTCTATCCAGGTCCCCCCATCATCTCCAGTGAGCCCGTCCAGTATGCGGTGAGGGGGGAGAGAGGAGAGGTCAAATGCTACATCGCCAGCACACCTCCACCAGACAAGATTGTAAGTTGACAGTCGATACTGTACAAACTCTACTGCAAGCTTTTACATGATACGTTATCGCCATGAGATTACCACCTATACATTATCGTTGTGGGATTGCCACCTGTACATTATGGTCGTGGGATTGCCACCTGTACATTATGGTCGTGAGATTACCACCTATACTTTATCGTCATGGGATTACCACATATACATTATCGGTGTGAGATTACCACCTATACATTATCGGCGTGAGATTACCCCTGTGCATTATCGTCATGGGATTACCCTGTGTACATTATCGGCGTGGGATTGCCGCCTATACATTATCGCCGTGGATTGTCGCCTATACATTATCGCCGTGGGATTGTCGCCTATACATTATCGGCATGGGATTACCCTGTGTACATTATCGTCGTGGGATTGTCGCCTATACATTATCGCCGTGGGATTGCCGCCTATACATTATCGCCGTGGGATTGTCGCCTATACATTATCGCCGTGGGATTGTAGCCTATACATTATCGTCGTGGGGTTGTCGCCTATACATTATCGTCGTGTGATTACCACCTATACATTATCGTCATGGGATTACCTTATCGTCATGAGACTGACATGGTCGACACTCTAGCAGCGGTTCCCAATCTCTTTCTGTTTTATGGCAGCCGCCAAAATCTTTACGAATTGTCCTGAGACCCACCAAGTCAACAAGATTTCTAGTCGAGGGACACTTCTAGTGCAGCCGGTCAGTGTCTGAAACCAGCTGATATCTCCTCTCCTCCGCTCGTCTCTCTGGTCCGGATGCTCTCAGGCAGTGGCTGCATCTGAAATGGTAACCTTCTCCCTACATAGTGCACCCTATGTGCCCTGGTCAAAAGTAGTGCACTGTACAGGGATTAAGATGCTATTTGTGACACAGTCCGTGTGTAGTTGGTCTCTCCTCTCCTCTCTAAGCCTTGTGAGTTTGATTCTCTCTGATGCACCAGCTTACTGTGTGTCCTTAATGCAGGGACAGAAAAGCGGTTATAAAATATGAAGGACTGGAACAGTTGTCCCGGTAAATGCCTCCGCCAGAGTTTCCCGTTTTTCAGAATAAATCGGAGATTACAGGAACATGTGGCCTCATGCATTTTTAAATACTCTTTCATACTTCAGTGTGAATAATAGCTTTTAGCGGGTTAGAAGTTGCGGAAGTGTGTAAGATTCTCACCAGCTCTAAAACCACTACGTGTTACTCTATAGTCCAAGGATAAAGAGATAGAGAGGCTTGGAACAGTTGCTGTTGGTAGTGTGTGAATCCCATTCTGTGTGCATTGTAAGTGTGCGTGAATGTGTTTTTAATAGTTGCATGTGCTTGTTGTTTACTTCAGTACGTCTGCGTGTACGTCTTCGTATGCCCAGTTGTGTGTACAGTGTCCCTGCATGTGTAAAACATGAGTGTATATGCCTAATGCATATGTATGTGTGTGTCAGTACACATAATTCAATGGAGTCCAGGTGGGTGTGTTAACTTGCACCTGTCTGCCTGTCTGTCTGTCTGTCTGTCTGTCTGTCTGTCTGTCTGTCTGTCTGTCTGTCTGTCTGTCTGTCTGTCTGTCTGTCTGTCTGTCTGTCTGTCTGTCTGTCTGTCTGTCTGTCTGTCTGTCTGTCTGTCTGTCTGTCTGTCTGTCTGTCTGTCTGTCTGTCTGTCTGTCTGTCTGTCTGTCTGTCTGTCTGTCTGTCTGTCTGTCTGTCTGTCTGTCTGTCTGTCTGTCTGTCTGTCTGTCTGTCTGTCTGTCTGTCTGTGTTTCAGGTGTGGGCGTGGAAAGAGAACGTGTGGGAGAAGGAGAAGGGGACTCTGTTGGAGAGGTACACGGTGGAGCAGAGTAAACCTCTGTCTGAGGGAGGGGCTGTCCTCTCCACCCTCACCATCAACAACGTCATGGAGGCTGACTTCCTGTCCACCTACAACTGTACTGCCTGGAATGCCTTCGGACCCGGGACCATGATCATCACCCTGGAGGAGACTGGTATGACCAGAGACAAACAGCAACAACAATAACCACCATTATATTCACCACAATTATATTCACCACCATTATATTTTCACCACCATTATATACATCACCATTATATTCATTCTCCTAACTTGATACAATAACAACAATAAGCACCATATATATTCATGCCTGCTCTATTACAATGTTTTAGCTGAATCTGCATGTTGTATTGCGTTGAATACTGTTTCTCTCTCTCTTCTTCTCTCTCTCCCTTCCTCTATCTCGCTCCCACCTCTCTCTCCGTTCCTCTATCTCTCCTCCCCCCATTCTCTCTGTCTCCCCCCCTTTCCTTCCTCCCTCCTCTCTACACCCCTCTCAATCTCCCCATTCTTCTCTCCCTTCATTCCTCTCTCCTCTCTTCCCTCTCTCAGAGGAGGTCCCAGTGGGTATAATAGCAGGAGGGACTGTTGGCTGCACCATCCTGCTGTTCCTGTGTTTACTAGTCCTGGTGCTCATCTTCTACCGGCAGCACAAAGGCAGTGAGTGACACCTGCATCTATTCCCCACAGTCAAACCATCTATAAAGTATCAAACACACACCAATACATGTTTCAGATGCCCATGCCCTAAAAACCCCAATACACCTGTCTTGAGGTATCTACCCTGTACCCCCACACATTATCTCAGTACCGGTACCCCCTGTATAGAGCCGTGTTATTTAGACCTGTCACTTTCTCTTCTTTTTCTCTTTTACTTCTACTTTGGTCCCCCTCTTATGTTGGATTCCTTCCCACCTTTGTTGTTTTTTCGTTGTTTGATGGTTTAGTTTCTGCCCTCTTCTCTCCCTCCTCTCCTTCCTCTCAGCCCTTTAAATTGTCGTCAGATATCTAACCCATACCCTCGTTATTGTTATTTTATTCTGTTACTATTTTTATTTTATTTTTTAATTTAGTATATTTATTTAATATTTTCTGAACTGCATTGTTGGTTAAGGCATTTCACAGTGTTGTATTAGGCACATGCGTCAAATACAATTTTATTCGATTTTTTGATTTGATATCAATATATGAACCCATTATTCGCATAACCCACATGCACGTATACATACGGTATACATATTGTATCTATCTAAATCAATATACCCTGACATGTCCAGCAGTATTCAACTGTGTGCTGTGCTGTTGTGCCGTGCTTCCAGGTCGTCGCGGGGTCACGCTGGGTAAGCCAGACATCAAGGTAGAGACAATAAACAAGGAGACCCACAGTCTGGAGGAGGACTCCGGCAGTGTTTCCACGGCATCACGCATGGTCAAGGCCATGTACTCAGTGAGTTGCCATGACAACGGGACAGCAGGTTGCCTTGAACTTTCCTACCTTTGGTTTATGTTACCCAAGTTTCCCCTCAGGGGATCAATAAAGTTTACTCAATCATTCCAACGATGCCTGAACTCGGAAGCTCTCACATTACACAACCAACCTCTTAGGAGAAATGCACAAATTATTTTTACCTCTCAATTGTATCAACTTTTGCAGTTTTATCTATTCAATCACAATACTCACATTTTTAACACTTATGATGACCCTTTTTCAACCTTAATTTAGATCTGTCACTTTCTCTTCTTTTTCTCTTTTTCTTCTACTTTGGTCCCCCTCTTATGTTGGATTCCTTCCCACCTTTGTTGTTTTTTCGTTGTTTGATGGTTTAGTTTCTGCCCTCTTCTGTGCCCTTCTCTCCCTCCTCTCAGCCCTTTAAAGATGATATAGAGCTGAAACAGGACCTACGCAGCGACACTCTAGACACACGCCAGGAGTACGACCTTAAGGTGATCTCATCACACACAAACACACACGCGCACACGTACGCACCCACGCACACATTCACACGGACACCCACACACACCTTAGCTACAATATGTCTTCTCTTTCTCCAGGATCCCACCAATGGCTACTACAATGTACGAGCGTCCACCCACGACGAGGGCCGTCCCGGCTCCCGCTCCATGCACTACTCCGACTACCGGCCCTCCAACACACCAGGGGGGCGCTGCCTCCATAAGTAGCAGTGTTGGAGGATCAGGGGCCACGGCCAGTGGAGGAGGCCCTCCAGGCCCAGGGCCCCTCAACACCCCTGGCCGCCCCAGCTGCTACGACCCCCGCCCCCCCTCCAGACTGTCCCATAACAGCTATGCTCAGTTTAACACATTCACCCGGGCTGGGCAGAGCCAGCCGCCCCCTCCCAACCCCCCGCCGCAGACCAGCGACTTCCCTGGGGACTGCAGCCTGTTGGACTCCTCTCAACTGGCATACGACAACTACGGCTATCCCTCTCACCCCTATACCCCCTACCGCATGGGATTCGCCCCGCCCACTCTGGCTCCCTTGGAAGCCGGTCCGTCCTATGAGATGTACGGGGTGGGGCCGGGGGTGGGCCCTGTGCCAGGGGTGGGGCCTGGTGTGGGGGGTGGGGCCTGGGGCAGCTCCGTCAGGGTCAGAGACTGGACTGGGGAAGTATGGAAGCTCGACCCGCTTCTCCTATACCTCGCAGCATTCTGACTACGGCCACAGAGGGCACACACAGAGGATGCAGACACATGTGTGAGATACAGTCCATTCTCACGTAGAGGGTGAGGGTGCATTCTCATACACACTGTCACTCAGACGCACACACACATTTGCATTCCAAAACATACACACACAAACACATTTGAGCGTACACAGACACACACACTGCGACACACATGCAGACAGACACACACACAGGAGTTAGGATTTGCCCACGAGACAGGGAGGGTATGAGAAAGAGAGATAGTCCAGATCAGTGGAAAATAGAGAGTATCCCAATGAGACAGAGGGGAATTCCTTGTAATCAGAATTCCAACACTCCCAGTGTTCAATTCTTCGCTCTGAAAGAGCAGAAAGCGAAAGTCACAATCAAGACCAGAGTAAATAGGACTAGAGAGAACAAGAGATCTTTAGATCTTAATTGTCAAAATGAATAGCAGAAGTGCTCTGAATTTAGACTGTAATGAGTGACGAGAGGGAGGGGGGGTGTTACAGGCAATTTATTCCATATACGATTGCCAAATATTAAAGTAAGGCATATCATGGAGAAATTGACCATCAAATATGGTACTCATTCGTTGGGCGGGAGAAACCTCAACCAATGAGGAGTAATGACTGTCCGCCATTTTGTTTTTGCTGGTTGTTGTTTTATACAGTGATCTTAGAGCACATATATATCCCAGAATGCTTTACTTCATTGGCGCCATTGGTGCTGGTTAGTGGGGCCATGGTACGTTTTGCACTGCATTACAAACAGTATTCATTGCTTAGACATCCGTTATCTATATCTATAGCTGTATTATATATGTCTGTTTTTATTTGCACACCAACAAACTAGAGCTTTGTATTCTATTTTTTAACATTTTACTGAATTATTTTTGTCATATTTCTGTGAAGGAGGCGTCTGTGGACCAAAATGTTCTAACTTGAGAGGGTTTAGTATTTGTTTGGGTGATATTCACCCCAACAAACAAAGAGAAACATGAAGAAGTATTTGTGGACCTGTTTCTGTCAGCCATGATGACTGGCAGAATTCAGGAAGGGGGAGTATATACAGGAACCTTTTTACCAAGTGTCCATGTTGCTCTTTATTTTGATGTAAATCTTGGGTTACAAGCATTTATGCAGTAGATAGCATGCAGGAGGTCCTTATATTGGCAGGTGTTGTGTGTTGCTAGGCCTACCAAGGGTTTAGGTATTGAGGCAGTTCCGGGCATATGGAACTATAAGCCTGGTAACCTGGGATCCAAACTCAAATCGCTTTGTTACACCATTTATATGAATATACTACATCATTGATATGATGAAACATAGCAAATTCAGCTTGGATCCAGGCTATAAGCCTTAGCCTGGTGCCCCCTGCTGAAATAGAAAGAGGTGATGTGGTAGCCTGGTCCCAGGTCTATTTGTGCTGTCTTGCCTACTCCTGTGGTCATTGTCACACTTGCGAACAAACAGAGCTGGGACCATGGCTAGTGAGATGGTGTACAGAGGTTTAGAACAGAGTGGCCTTAGGGAACATGTGGTAAACGCTTTCATTACTCATACACAATCAGCCATGATGACGAGGCCTAAGGAGAATGTGTATAGAAAGGGGCAATGAAGGTTTTTCTACAGTATTGACATATAGTGGTGTGTGATTGTGTGAATGTGTATGGGTGAAAGAAAGAATGGGAGAAAAGGAGAGAGAGAGAGAGAGAGAGAGAGTGTGTGTGTGTGTGTGTGTGTGTGTGTGTGTGTGTGTGTGTGTGTGTGTGTGTGTGTGTGTGTGTGTGTGTGTGTGTGTGTGTGTGTGTGTGTGTGTGTGTGTGTGTGTGTGTGTGTGTGTGTGTGTGTGTGTGTGTGTGTGTGTGTGTGTGCGCATCTATTTGTACAGTGTTTGTATAGATGTGTGAATGGCTGCGTGTGTCTGTAACACATAGACATACCGTACTCTACCTGCGTGTGTGTGTGAATATTGTATGCGTGTGTGTATGTCTGTATGTGTTTATGTGTGTGAGTGTTTTAGTAATACAGCATTTCCCAAACTCGGTCCTGGGGCGGATGTTTGGGTTTTTGCCCTAGTACTACACAACTGATTCAAATAGCCAACTCATCAAGCTTTGATTATTTGAATCAGCTGTGTAGTGTTAGGTGCAAAAACCAAAACGTACCCCCTTTGGGGTCCCGAGGACCGAGTTTGGAAAACGCTGCATTAATCTGTCCATATCATTTCTCTTCGCAATCCTGTTCCAATACTTGTATACCTCTGGTAGGACTGTATCCTGTATTATTGTGTCTTTGAATTTAGAAATACAATGTTTATCTTATTGTACTGTTCAACGTAGCAGAGAAAAACTGTTCAAAAGATGTACAACAAAAATCACATTTTCATTTTTTAAGTTCATTATCTCCAATATTTTTTAAAAATGGTATGTAATTATTTTTCCACAGTATTACAGAAATAAAAAGCACTGTTTTTTATAAAATTAACCATATTGTGTGATGCTTTCAGGGGAATGGGATAACTTCCAATTCAGAGAATACAGTTTATTTTGTTTTAACCCTACAGTCAACATATATTATTACCTACAACACAATGTAATATTTAAAAAACAAAATAAATGGAAACATCTTTAATTAGAGCCAAATTTGAACAATGTCTGAAAATGCGATTAATCACAGCAAATCAATACAATTAACTCTACTAATTATTTTAAATAATTTGACAGCCTTTTATCGGTACCCATTAATTGTACTAATAATTATTTTATATACATGTGAAAAAGCACAACAACACTGCTACTGGGCAACAATCACTTGACTATTTCCACTACCACTGTATTCACTATTTCTACTGTTACTATTCAACTAAAGGCTTCTATCCTACTACTACAAATACAGTTATACTTCTACAATATACTAGCGTCAAATTTTCAACACTAACAATTTTAACTTCTTTCCACTATCATAAAAATTCTTATGGAGTATTGTCACACAATTTTTCTAGCGCCAACTTAACTTCCATTATATTTCAGTACGATAGGTGGCAGTAACATAACTCTGTCATCTTTGCTTCCCAAACCACAAAAAAATAAGAAAATCATTGTTGCCGACTGCACAGCCAGATACTTTTGAGGAGATAGTTAAATTCCTAGGAAGTTTAACTATGGTGATTAATGGAACTGCCAAAGTGGAGAGGAAATCCAAGAAAATAGATATTATTGTGGATGCGGCGGAATGGTTCATGGGACTGAAAGAGTTCTTGGCGGAGTACCTCCCTCTCAGGTCAAAGAATTCCGATTTGAAGGAAGGAAGAAATAAAGAAATGTACGTGTTTTGGTTTTGTCAGTGTGGTTTTTATTGTTTTATTTTTGGTAGATTAAGTTTTTCCTATCAAGTATGGGTTTTATTTGTACCTTTTTTACTCTGTCCAATTGGTGGCGGTAATGCAACTTTTGGGGTTGTAGTCGGCTTTACATTCCACAGAGGATGACCGCCAAGATGGCGGGGACAGTCGTTCAGGGATACAAAAAAAATACTGTCACTTAACCGCTACTTTAGCTAACGCTAGTATTAGCAAGCTAGAAAATGAGTTTACCTGCTCACCATATAACAGCGTTTTGTTTTTTCGGTCAGACTTAACAGCCCACCCTACATCTAGATCTAAGTTTCTTATGTTATGTCAAACGTGCCTGTTGTATGGTTGCTGTAACAGCTTGTAACAACGTTAAACAGCTTGAAAGTTTGGCTGCATGTTACTGTAGTTATCCAGACCAACCGGTTAGCTACTTGAGCTTCCTTCACGGTGGAGTTCAAGTCCGCTATTTAGCCGAATCATGTGGATTTTGAGTTAATAGCAGCACATTCGTTAGCTAACGTTACTCAACAACAACACGTTTAGCTAACGTTAGCTACTTAGCTGAAGTTATGTGAAGTTCCATTTACATCATTGAGGTCAACAACACTTCAGCGTCAAACATCAATACGTGTAAGACAGTAACTTGAAACAGTTCAGGCTTTTCAAGGGGGGAGAGCCAGCAGGGAGTATGTTTCATACGTTTGTGCCTTGACAATTAGGCTATGGACCCTGCCTACCCCTGCTGTGTGAAATGTGATTAGTGACCTGTCTGTTTTGGCTGACCTAGAACGTAATAATGCCCAACCCTGACCTCTGTCATCATTACGAGGTGTTTCCTTGGCACTTGTGGTTGCTCAAGACTGAGTTGGCTTACCTCAAGAGCCTTTGTAGGTTAGACACTGGCTAAACAACATCCACACTGTGCCTTAGAAACAGTACTGATTCCCTATTGACACATAATGGTTGCTTGTTCTTTTCTTCTAGACAGAAACAATGGCATCCAGATGTGGAGTGGACGGAGCAGTATGCCGGGGCGGTGATGTATCCCAGCGCCATCACTGAGAAATGGGTCCCCCCACCATGGAATGGTATGCCCCGATGAATAGGCTAGTTATTTAGGTAGAGACCAAATATTGATATGTATGGTAGTTGTATTTTATTGCCTCCTATTTCATTGAACCATTTACACTTAGTCAAAGTGGTTGTCAGTGGTTTCTAAACACAGCCTGTGACTTGATCACTTTATTATAGATTTAGTCATTCCATGTCATACGCTGTGACTTTATCATAGTTGTTCTACATATAGCTTTATCTCAACTCGTATGCATGAATTCCCTCTGCAACCTCTCAATCTGCAAATCCTTGATGAAGGCCAAGAGCCGAAACGCATTGGTTTTACTTTTTAACAATCTTTCTTATCAACTTCCACTGTCCTCCAAGAGTTGCTGACTCTTCTCTCAACCACTCTTTCTCTCTACAGATAAAGATGCTCCTATGGAGAAGGAGGGGCTTTGGGCCCCAGCACCCCGCTGCCCACGGCGTGCTGCGTCTGGTACTTGACATCTGCGGGGAGTCGGTGAAGAAGTGTGATCCCCATGTGGGCCTGCTGCACCGCGGCACAGAGAAACTCATCGAGTACAAGACCTACCTGCAGGTATGTAGTTGCTACCCTGTTATAGCGCACCTAGAGACAGTAAGGTATGAGCAGCGGATATGAAAATTGGCTGAAAGTAACTTGCATCAGTGTGTCCTGGCGTGTAATGTACATGATGCATGTTTAGACTCTTCTGTATCATGCATGTTTTTATTGGAGGAATTGCATTGATGTGTGTGCACTTTAGGCGCTGCCCTACTTTGACAGGCTGGACTACGTATCCATGATGTGTAACGAGCAGGCCTACTCTGGCCGTGGAGAAGCTGCTCAACATCCAGGCCCCACCCCGTGCACAGTGGATCAGAGGTGAGACTAGGTGCTGCTAGATGACCATGCCAGAAAGGAAAAACATACCACTATGTCAGGTATTCATTAGTGCACATCGTTGCAAAATGTTTTGCAACATAAAATGGGTTTCCTATTTCAGACGGTTTGCTGCCATTTGGTTTCGAGTGGGTACATTCTTGAATCAGGGATGAACATTTGCAGTTAGAAAAGGGCTGCACCTCCCTCCTTTACCAGCACGACCATAACAAGCATGAGAAGCATAACCTTGTAAGATCATCTGGACCAATTTGCCATTTTATACAAGGTCACTAGGGGGCAGTAGATCGCAGTCAACATGGATATTCAAGTTCAACAGTCAACATGGATGCACAGAGGGAATGTGGCATGTCATAGAATGCAATCTTCACACAGGCAGAAGAGGGGCAGCGGTAGTGAAGTAAGTATGCATTTTCAGTGTGTTTTTCTGTGTTGTAGTTCTTTTCGGAGAGCTGACTCGTATCATGAACCACATCATGGTCATCAACACGCACGCCCTGGACATCGGAGCCATGACCCCTTTCTTCTGGATGTTTGCGGAGAGGGAAAAGGTGAGGGCACTGGGTAGACTAGTGTGTGACCTTTCTTTGAGGTGATAGGGCACAGTTTGTCATTGTTAATAAGAATTTGTTATTAATTGACTTGTGTAAATAAAGGTTTGCTGTAGAAGCCATTTTGAGTTCATTCACAGGTATGTTTTTTTTAAGGATGTTCTTTCTTCTCTCTATCCTTCTAGATGTTTGAGTTCTATGAGCGTGTCTCAGGGGCCAGGATGCATGCAGCCTACGTCAGACCTGGAGGAGTACACCAGGTGAGGGCTCCCCTAGGTCCAAATCTTGGATCAGCATCCTCTCCCCCAATCCTAACCTTAACCGTAACGCAAAACTGACCCAAGATCAGCATTTGGGGAAACTTTACCGTACAGCTATGGATTCAATGTATGTGATGTAATGGTGGCTATAAAACAAAGATTGTGTTATCTGTTTGTTCCAGGACATGCCACTGGGGCTAATGGATGACATCTACGCGTGGTGCAAGAACTTTTCCATAAGAATAGACGAGGTGGAGGAGATGTTGACCAACAACCGTATCTGGAAGAACCAAACTGTGGACATTGGGGTTGTCTGCTGAGGACGCACTCAACTATGGCTTTAGCTGAGGCAAATATATATATATATATATGTGTGTGTGTGTGTGTGTATTTATATATCTCTCTCTCACACTACATTCAAAAGTTTGGGGGCACTTAGGAATGTCCTTGTTTTTGAAAGAAAAGCACATTTTTTTTGTCAATTTAAAATAACATCAAATTGATCAGAAATACAGTGTAGACGTTAATGTTGTAAATTACTATTGTAGCTGGAAACGGCTGATTTTTAATTGGTTATCTACATAGGTAATATAATAATAATAATAATAATATAATAATATATGCCATTTAGCAGACGCTTTTATCCAAAGCGACTTACAGTCATGTGTGCATACATTCTACGTATGGGTGATCCCGGGGATCGAACCCACTACCCTGGCGTTACAAGCGCCATGCTCTACCAACTGAGCTACAGAAGGTGTACAGATGGCCGTAATCAGCAGCCGGCACGTTGTGTTAGCTAATCCAAGTTTGTTGTGCTGATTTTAAAGAAGCAATAGTTTGAGAAACAGGCGCCTCATAAGTCCTCAACTGGCAGCTTCATTAAATAGTACCTGCAAAACACCCGTCTCAACGTCAACAGTGAAGAGGTGACTCCGGGATTGCGAAGAAAAAGCCATATCTCAGACTGGCCAATAAAAGATCAAGATGGGCAAAAGAACACACAGTGGACAGAGGAACTCTGCCTAGAAGGCAAACATCCTGGAGTCGCCTCTTCACGTTGAGACTGGTGTTTTGCGGGTACTATTTAATGAAGCTGCCTTCTAGGCAGTGGCCAATGGAAATCAAGGACATTTCTAAGTGACCCCAATCTTTTGAACGGTAGTGTGTGGCAATATGCACTCTCTTAGAAAAACAGTTTAAAACCTAATGACATCTGTAACTAACTCTGCTTGTCTGTCAGTGGTGTGATGCTGAGGGGTTCAGGCATCAAGTGGGACCTGAGGAAGTCTCAGCCCTATGACAAGTATGACGAGGTGGAGTTTGACATCCCCATTGGCAACAAGGGAGACTGCTATGACAGGTAACTCCTATTATCCTCTATGTCAGCCTCTTCTTTTAACCCGCTAAGTTGACTGAAAACATTCTCATTTACAGCAACAACCTGGGGAATAGTTACAGGGATGAATGAGCCAATTGTAAGCTGGGGATGATTAGGTATGAGATTGGGAATTTAGTCAGGACACCAGGGTTAACACCCCTACTCTTACAATTAGTGCCATGGGATCTTTAGTGACCACAGAGAGCCAGGACACCCGTTTAACATCCCATCTGAAAGACGGCACCCTACACAGGGCAATGTCCCGAATCCCTGCCCTGGGGCATTGGGATGTTTTTGTAGACCAGAAGAAATAGTGCCTCCTACTGGCCCTCTAACACCACTTCCAGCAGCATTTGGACTCTCATCCAGAGACCAACTAGGACCAACCCTGCTTAGGTTCAGAAGCTAGCCAGCAGTAGATTGCAGGGTGGTATGCTGCTGTCTAAGTATTGTGAAGATATAAAACTATGAAATAACATTGTGGATTCATGTAGTAACCAAAAAAAGTGTTAATCAAAATATATATATTTTATATATACATTATATTTGAGATTCTTCAAAGTAGCCACCCTTTGCCTTGATGACAGCTTTACACACTCTTGGCAATCTCTCAACCAGCTTCATGAGGTAGGCACTGAATTGCATTTACATTTACAGATGTGCCTTGTTAATTTGTGGAATTTGTTTCCTTAATGCGTTTGAGCCAATCAGTTGTGTTGTGACAAGATAGGGGGATATACAGAAGATAGCCCTATTTGGTCAAATACCAAGTCCATATTATGACACGAACAGCTCAAATAAGCAAAGCGAAATGACAGTCCATTACTTTTTTAAATGTTTTATTTCACCTTTATTTAACCAGGTAGGCTAGTTGAGAACAAGTTCTCATGTATAACTGCGACCTGGCCAAGATAAAGCATAGCAGTGTGAACAGACAACAACACAGAGTTACACATGGAGTAAACAATAAACAAGTCAATAACACAGTAGAAAAAAATTGTCTATATACATTGTGTGCAAAAGGCATGAGGAGGTAGGCGAATAATTACAATTTAGCAAATTAACCCTGGAGTGATAAATGATCAGATGGTCATGTGCAGGTAGAGATACTGGTGTGCAAAAGAGCAGAAAAGTAAATAAATAAAAACAGTATGGGGATGAGGTAGGTAAATTGGGAGGGCTATTTACCGATGGACTATGTACAGCTGCTGCAATCGGTTAGCTGCTCAGATAGCAGATGTTTAAAGTTGGTGAGGGAGATAAGTCTCCATCTTCAGCGATGTTTGCAATTCGTTCCAGTCACAGGCAGCAGAGAACTTGAAGGAAAGGCGGCCAAATGAGGTGATGGCTTTAGGGATGATCAGTGAGCTACACCTGCTGGAGCGCGTGCTACGGGTGGGTGTTGCCATCGTGACCAGTGAACTGAGATAAGGCGGAGCTTTACCTAGCATGGACTTGTAGATGACCTGGAGCCAGTGGGTCTGGCGACGAATATGTAGCGAGGACCAGCCGACTAGAGCATACAGGTCGCAGTGGTGGGTGGTATAAGGTGCTTTAGTAACAAAACAGATGGCACTGTGATAAACTGCATCCAGTTTGCTGAGTAGAGTATTGGAAGCTATTTTGTAGATTACATCGCCGAAGTCGAGGATCGGTAGGATAGTCAGTTTTACTCGGGGACGTTTGTCGGCGTGAGTGAAGGAGGCTTTGTTGTGGAATAGAAAGCCATCTCTAGATGGGATTTTAGATTGGAGATGTTTGATATGAGTCTAGAAAGAGAGTTTACAGTCTAGACAGATACCTAGGTACTTATAGATATCCACATATTCTAGGTCGGAACCATCCAGGGTGGTGATGCTAGTCGGGCGTGAAGAACAGTCTATCTGGAAAATGTCAAGAACTTTAAACATTTCTTCAAGTGCAGTTGCAAAAACCATCAAGCGCTATGATGAAACTGACTCTCATGAGGACCGCCACAGGAAATGAAGACCCTGAGTTACCTCTGCTGCATAGGATAATTTCATTAGAGTTAACTGCACCTCAGATTTCATACCAAATAAATGCTTCAGAGTTCAAGTAACAGACACATCTCAACATCAACTGTTCAGAGGAGACTGCGTGAATCAGGCCTTCATGGTCGATATTGCTGTAAAGAAACCACTACTAAAGGACACCAATAAGAAGAAGAGTTGCTTGGGCCAAGAAACGTGAGCAATGGACATTAGACCTGTGGAAATCTGTCCTTTGGTCTGATGAGTCCAAATTTGAGATTTATGGTTCCAACCGCCTTGTCTTTGTGAGATGCAGAGTTGGTGAACGGATGATCTCCGCATGTCTGGCTCCCACTGTGAAGCATGGAGGAGGAGATGTGGGGGTGCTTTGCTGGTGACACTGATTTTTTAAATCAAAGGCACACTTAATCAGCATGGCTACCACAGCATTCTGCAGTGATTACGCCCGCCATCCCATTTGGTTTGCGCTTAGTGGGACTATGACCCAAAACACACCTCCAGGCTGTGTAAGGGCTATTTGACCAAGAAGGAGAGTGATGGAGTGCAGCATCAGATGACCTGGCCTTCACAATCACCCCACCTCAACCCAATTGAGATGGTTTGGGATGAGTTGGACTGCAGAGTGAAGGAAAAGCAGCCAACAACTTCTCAGCATATGTGGAAACTCCTTCAAGACTGTTGGAATAGCATTCCAGGTGAAGCTGGTGGAGAGCGTGCCATGAGTGTGCAAAGCTGTCAAGGCAAAAGTTGTCTACTTTGAAGAATCTCAAATATATTTTCATTTGTTTAACACGTTTTTTGGTTACTACATGATTCCATATGTGTTATTTCATAGTTTTGATGTCTTCACTATTATTCTACAATGTAGAAACTAGTAAAAATAAACATAACCATTGAATGAGTAGGCGAGTCAAAACTTTTGACTGGTACTGTATGTCACTGGAAGTAGTGGTTCAACAATCCCCCGTTCCTCCATCTACATATCTAACTGGTATCTGTCAATAAAATGTGATTATATATATATATCACATTTTATTGACATTATTTTTATTTTTTACATCTCCTTCCTTTCCTCCTTGGTGTTGGTCAGGTACCTGTGCAGGGTGGAGGAGATGAGGCAGAGTCTCAGGATCGTGATCGAGGCCCTCAACAAGATGCCAGCAGGAGAGATCAAAGTGGATGACGCCAAGGTGGCCCCGCCCAAGAGATCTGAGATGAAGGTGAGACTCATTTAATGGCTGAAATTTTATTTGGAATAAAAATGCATTGGATTTAAAGCGCCTTTTGAAAAACCCAAGGAAACTGCAGGAAAAAAGGTTTTATTTTAGGACATTTTAGATCATCCTCAGACTATATCCGCTTTACTCTAGTCAAAATTTATAAGCCCTGATTTCTATGTGTACGGAGGAGTGTTGCACATTGAGTCTATTATATAAGCATTTAACATCAGTTGTAATGGTTGTTTAATTATGTTCCCATGTTAGATGTCCATGGAGTCTCTGATCCATCACTTTAAGCTATACACAGAGGGTTACCAGGTGCCCCCCGGATCTACATATACGGCAGTAGAAGCACCCAATGTAAGCCCTCCCTTCCTCAGACAGACATGGATATAACGGATTTGAGACGCTCTCTGTATTTCACCTATCCTCAAATACTGAGGCTATTTGATAAGTGCAGTTTACCATTACTAATGGTGAGATTCTCCTTCACCTGGTCCATTTTGTAGGTCATATGATGCCTATAGATCAAACACAATATCGTGTCCTTTATTGCAGATATTACATGTATTTGACAGCCAGGTACAATGTACCAGTTCTAACCAGCCGGCTAATTTCCCTGTGTAGGTAGATGAAGACATTGAATGTAATGTGCTTTAGGTGGGGCTGTTGTGTAATGCAATCTCCTGTCTCGTTCAGGGAGATTTTGGTGTGTATCTGGTGTCTGACGGCTCCAGCAGGCCCTACCGCCGCCGCAAAATCAAAGCTCCAGGATTCTCTCATCTGGTACGGGAGTTTAAACTACGCATTCACACACTTAGACTTCACACCCCGCATTGTTCAATGTAGTTATTAATTATTCAATGTGTTAAACTACCTCCTCAAGGCTACTTATAGTTCATTCCCCTTAGAGTCGATGTCCCTGCCCCGCTTAACATCGAATTAGCATAATTTAACAAATCCCTGTTAGATTCTGTCTAGAGTAGAGAGATCGGTCTTATCGCGAAATTGTCGGTTTGGCCTAGAAAACTATTATGACCCCTTTATGGGTAGATGAGACTCACGAACACAATAGTGTTCTCAGTTTTGCTCTACGACCCCACCCACAAGCGTCTTGGGACTCGTCTGAAGTCGGTACAGATGATCTGCCAACTTCTGTCCTTTGCGTTTGGGCTACACACTAACTTGTGGAAAGGTGAGACTTTCCCCAACATGTACATGTCTGTTGTTTTGCTCTAGGACACCCACAGGCCTCACAAGAATTGTCTGAAGGTCCCCCAGTACCAGTTTTTTTTTTTTAAATGGAGGCTGTTTAGCGCAAAAGAATAAGGGGTTAAACATGTGTATGTTTGTATGTGTGTGTTCTTTCTTATACTTTATATATCACTCAGATATAGGACAGACACTTCAAAACAAACTTCCTGTTTGTTCCATCTGTTGTTCCATGTAGTGAATTTGTTATTCTATGCGTTTATATGGGCTAAAGGCAGTAAGGCCAAATCCATATTTTTCATCTAATATTTTTTTTTTAAATATTTTCTTTTGATACTTCAAAATAGATAAATCAAATAGCAAAATGATCCTTGGTGTGACCTTCTTAAACAATTCCATATAGCTTAGTAGCACCCCCCCTCCCCTCTTGTAGACTGTAATGGGTTGATAGTTGGTTAATATTTTTGTGATGTCTTCCCCAGGCTGCCCTGGATATGATGGCTAAAGGACACATGCTGGCTGATGTGGTGGCCATTATTGGTAAGACATGTTTCTACTTGGTCGTGTTCAGTAGAGCACATCGCAGCAAAATGTGTTGCAATGGAAAAACAATCTGTTATAGGACAAGTTCATGTAGTAACCCTCTGTTTCCCCAAAAAGTATCCTTGCTGAACATGACCCTTACGTTATCAGTGAAACCATTGATTATCAGTATACTTATAACTCGTACAGCAATTCTATTTGTGTAATTCCTGTTCAAATATTTATGGTTAATGTATGATTGAGGTTTAACAGAGGGTTTTATTGTTTTTCCTCTTGTGACAGGAACCCAGTACATTGTGTTTGGAGAAGTTGACCATTAAGTTAAAACAAAAGACTGTTGTGTTGATAACAATGGTTCCCCTCTGAAGAGGATTTCTCCCCTTTCGGTCTTCACAATCTGTCTCAGACGAAGGCTCTGTCCGTATCCTCACATAGTGTATTATTTATATGATCTGTAGTGACAAACTCGTTAACTGTGCCACCTCAATGATAAAACTAATAACTATTTTTACTGATCTGTCAAATAGTGTTATTTTCTCATGGTTAGTCTCGAAATAGAAATATACTGTAAGCACTTCAGAATTTTTTTTACGTGTGATATTTTTTTCTCTCGAAATGCCCTGTTGCACAAAACTAAATGGACTGAGCTCGACCACAACTCCCCCCTGCTTTACCCTGGCTTTCTTTGCAACACTACGTCATCACCTCAAACCACTAACTCTTCAGCCCTGCTCAACCTACATGCTTTTTACTGACTGAGCAGTCAGACGTCCAGTAAAAAATAATCTGTTGCTGTGTCCTTTTGTATACCTGTTGCTGTGATGGGAGGCAGATTCCTAGTTCTTTCAGCTCTTCCTCTGTGGATGAGCTTTGGCAGTGCTAGTGAGTATGGAGTTTGATACTATAACCGCTGATTGGTATTGACCTTGGTTATGAAAATGTATGTCTGGGATTAACATGATGAGAAATGAGCAAAACAGTTTCTGTTTAGTTGTAATTGCAACTAAATCTAGTCCCACACTGGACTAAATATTGTGAATGATAAAGAATCATGGTTGAGTCCTATGGTTAAGATCAGATCTCATGGGCAAGTCCAGAGCATATGTCGGGTATTCAGTAAAAGTATTTGAAAATGTAATCTCTTTGGAACTCATTGAACTTTTATTTGGTAATATGAATTATTGACCTTTTTTTTTGTTCATAGAAACCCTGTAACGACATGTTTCAATAATTATTGAAGTGGGTGACATGTTAATGTACCCTTCCCCAAAATTAAGTACATCATAGTAGAAATAGCTGTCTGTAAATGGTTTTGCTCATGATTGTTTTTAACCTGGTTTTATTTATAGATTTATTTTAGATCAGTGTTTGATGCTAAATGTGCTTGTTTTTTAAAATATAAGTGTAGGACAGGTGATTCTATCATTCTCTAGAGGGCAAAATCATTGTCTGATGGAGAGAGAAAAATCTACGTATAGTTCAGGGCCATTTCTGTGAAAGCAGAAGCGAAGCCATTGCCACATCGGCCCTCTTTTTAACACTTGCGACAGAGGAAGAACTAGTGCTGACATTTTCATACATAATGCTATCACTACCTATCTAGCTTTATTTTGACAGGAAGTCAATGCTGAGACCACGATCTCTTTTTCAGATGAACCCACAATACATATCAAAATATAATGAAGACATTACACGACACATTCATATACACATTAAAATACATGTTATGCACAATACACAACAAGCATTAAAAAGGTCCCCTAGCAACTGTCTGAAATGCCCTAGAGGCACCAATTCTTTCCATTTTAAAGTGTATTTTAGATGCAAAACGACCTAAAGGAAGATCTACCTAACTCAGTGGAGATCGAAGAGGTTTTCAGACTTAGCCATCCCTGAGCCTGGGTCTGGTAGCCTGGACATCTATAACTTAACAATGGGTTACGGTATGGTGGAAGTTTATGCAAGAGTGCAATGCACTGATCTACAAGGAAGGCCAGCCTACATTCTAATACAAAAATGCAATGATGTATACTGCATGGTTTCCCAAACTCGGTTCTGGCACGTTTTGGTTTTACCACCTAACACTACACAGCTGATTCAAGTAATCGAAGCTTGATGAGTTGGTTATTTGAATGAGCTGTGTAATAATAATTTATGTCACATGGGTCACCACGTTTGTGAAGGGGG
The DNA here is from genome assembly GCF_021184085.1 of Oncorhynchus gorbuscha. Lineage (NCBI taxonomy): Eukaryota > Metazoa > Chordata > Actinopteri > Salmoniformes > Salmonidae > Oncorhynchus > Oncorhynchus gorbuscha. The sequence continues at coordinate 21,217,207 of NC_060193.1, forward strand.
AGTATATGGGCCACCTTCCAGACCCTAGGGATGGTACCAGAAATAATTGTACGGTAAAAATCAGAGGAGCAGAAAGCTGCAGCAAGAAAGGATCAAGCAAAGCAGCACCATCATTTTTTATATTTTTAAATCACATCAATCTTGCGCAAGCCATCGCACATCACAAGAAGAAAGTTGTTGACATGAAAAGGTTTACTTGAAGTTGATGGAACTTCCATCGAGCCAACTGGAGACTGGGAGAGGGGTAGGCAGTTGACCGGCTGACCTGGGTCGGTTAAACCATTTATTTCAAATTAAAAATATATATTAAATGCTGATTAAAAGCATCACTTATCTAATTTTTCTCAGTAATGATGAGTCTGGCACAACTTAGGCGGGGATGTAGAGGAATTTCCTTCAGTACATTAACCGTTTTCCAAAATGTAGACATCACCAGCAGAGTCTAAGAATTTAGAAAGTAGCTAGATTTAGCTTTCTTGATTGAGGAAGTGCATCTATTTCTCAACTGCCTGAAAAACTACCGATCAGCTACACAGTCAGTTTTTCTAGCCTTGGCCAAGGCCTGATTTCTCATATCATCTGAAAGTTCTTTAGAGAACCTAGGATTTATCATGTTTTACTTTGTGTTTAAAGGAAGCGTGTTTGTCTGCCAGAGATATTCAAATAGATTAGAACAATTCTAGATCTAATTCAGGGTCAGGCATGCAGCTGATAGAGAAACATTCAGAGTAATACTTTCATGAAGAAAAACATGTTAAATGTCTCTTCATAATTATACGAGGGTCAGTGTTAATCTGTTTGCCGTCTCCAATACACGCAATAGGACAAAGATCACTGAGATCATTAGCAAAGACACCACTGGACAAGTACTTGTCAGAATTAGGTCAATCAGTGAAGAGTTGCTGGAATTTTGTTTTTTACATTCATCTCTGGGGGCTTTGCAATTAGTTGAGTCAGGTTTAAGTGACCTAATATATTATTATTTACTGTAAATGGTCTGAGCCCAGGGTAAGCTTTGCAACAGATACATGTTTACTTTGGCTTATGCCCACGTCTATAACCAAAACCTAAATTCTTGGGGGGATACTGATATTTAGTGAATATAATGCCACAAGAGTTGATTTCGCATATACTGTATAGCCACTCCTATAAGATTAGGGTGTCCGCTTTGCTGACAAATTTTTGCTATGACGATGATCAAAGCTTACTTGTCAATACAGAATGACAAACTCAACAAAAAAAGAAACGTCCTCTCACTGTAAACTGCTTTTATTTTCAGCAAACTTAACATGTGGAAATATTTGTATGAACATAAGATTCAACAACTGAGACAAAAACTGAACAAGTTCCACAGACATGTGACTAACTAAATGGAATAATGTGTTCCTGAACAAAGAGGGGGTCTAAATCAAAAGTAACAGCATCTAGTGTGGCCACCAGCTGCATTAAGTACTGCAGTGCATCTCCTCCTCATGGACTGCACCAGAAGTGCGAGTTCTTGCTGTGAGATGTTACCCCACTCTTCCACCAAGGCACCTGCAAGTTCCTGGACATTTCTGGAGGGAATGGCCCTAGCCCTCACCCTCCGATCCAACAGGTCCCAGACGTGCTCAATGGGATTGAGATCCAGGCTCTTCGCTGGCCACGGCAGAACACTGACATTCATGTCTTGCAGGAAATCACGCACAGAATGAGCAGTGCTGTCTTCGGCATCTCACAGTACGGACATTGCAATTTATTGCCCGTGCCACATCTGCAGTCCTCATGCCTCCTTGCAGCAGCATGCCTAAGGCACGTTCAAGCAAATGAGCAGGGACCCTGGGCATCTTTTTTGGTGTTATTCAGAGTCAGTAGAAAGGCCTCTTCAGTGTCCTAAATTTTCACAACTGTGACCTTAATTGCCTACCGTCTGTAAACTGTTAGTGTCTTAACGACCGCTCCACAGGTGCATGTTCATTAATTGTTTATGGTTCATTGAACAAGCATGGGAAACAGTGTTTAAACCCTTTACCTTGAAGATCTGTGAAGTTATTTGGATTTTTACGAATGATCTTTGAAAGAGGGTTCTGAAAAAGGAACATTTATTAGCCAAGATCCTTTTTGACATGGTGTGGATAGGAGTAGATAGGTAACAGCCAAACGGGTAATGAAAGATAACCTTGAGGTTTACATGATAGACTAAGGCTACTAGCAGGGTTGGGTAGGTTACTTTCTAAATGTCATCTGTTACTAGTTATCTGTCCAAAAATTGTAATCAGTAACGCAACTTTTGGATTAACTAAACTCAGTAACGTAATCTGATTACATTCAGTCACTTTTACATTACTTTCCCTTAAGAGGCATTAGAAGAAGACAAATATGTTACCAATTGAACGACATCTATTGCAGGATGAATCAATTTTAAAGTTTACATAGCTGGCCATATATGGATGTTAAATTGTACTTTATGGGTTTATTATGTAGGCTTCTTCTAACGCATCGCTTTGTACTACATATACGATTCAATTATATCCTTACATTAATATATATAATTTATAATTCCCTAAATGGATATAGCAACTACAGATTGCCCCTTTTAAGACTATGAAAAGCATACGAGTTTGAGCATCTGTCCATTAGGTCTATGGATTTTTTTCATCAGCATGAATTAGATTGAGCATAATAATAAAAGCCTCACTTTTATTCCATTGGCTGGGATCCGCACTATGCAGCTGTTGTAAGAGCACATTTTTCACTGGCTGTCCACTGGTTTCAAAAACAATGATTGATAGGCAGTTTAAACTTCTTGAATTCAATCATTATTGGATTCAAATGCACATTTAGATTTGTGAACAACCATCCAAAACAGCCACAATCCGTAAAGCGCAAATAGCTAAATGAGAGAGCAGCAGTGTGATTCACATCAATGCGCTATGTAGGTATCAATAATAAGTGATATCCGTATCACCGTAGACTACAACACTACTGTCATCCTTACCTCCATGCGTTTATTCAACTTGGATAATCTTTGGATGCCAACAGTAGTCGCACAATTGGAAGACATAGCTTGGACTGTAGTCTACAAAAGCCTACTCCTGCTCTTTTCCCGCGATCCATCTAACACATTTGCAGCGTCATCATAGTGGTCTCTGACTTGTGGTCAGACTCGCTCAGGTGGAACAAACTTAAACTTGCACCTTTTTTCAATGCTGATTTGAATGTCATTGAGAAAACAAAAGTGTCAAAGATATTTTTTTTGCAAACATCCTTTCTGAATTGAAAAGTAATCTTCGAAGTAATCTAGTTTTTCAAAAGTATCTGTAATCTGATTACAATATTTTGCTGGTAACATAACGGATTACAGTTACTGTTTTTTTGTAACCTTTTACATGTAACGGATTACATGTAATCCGTTACTCCCAACCCTGGTTACTGGAGGTCACTTGCAATAACTGATATTATGTGGTCGTTTTTACCTACCTTAGTTTTATGCCCAGACTAAGTCACTCTGGATAAGAGAGTTTGCTAAATGACAAATGGTGGTCAAACCTCAAGAGGGCCGGCCTGTAAATAGAAAGTGTTCTCCTCTGTTCTCAGCGGCCCTGGGTGAGTCTCAGATCTGCTATATCCTGGACGGTATCTTGTTTCTGTACGGTATCATCCTCACCGTGCTCTACTGCAGGCTCAAGGTACAGCTGCCTTTCTGTCCTTTTCCCCAATCCCTCTCTTTCCCTGCCTCCCTAAATTCTCTTTGATCTCTTTCTTGCTATACCCACTCTCAGAGGGTGCATCAGGGGGAGTTGTGCAAAAAAATACATTGCCAATTCACACGTGTATAATACACACTTATACATGTGTGAAATAGGACAAATATAAGCACCCACCTAATGTATTATTATTATACCCTATCCAACAGCCACGACAACTGTAACTGGCATTTCATGTAGATCTGAAAGATAGGTTTTTAGATCAGTCTTTATACTTATGTGCAATACAGCATGACCATGGGTATAAACAATATGATAGTAGCTCCACCTTGTGCGCTGAAAGGTTTGGTGTAAATTTCACCATATTGCTTATACCTATCCTACCCATCCGATCCTTTCAGATCTAAGTGCCTAAAGTCCCTGAGGCTAGGGGGTTGTTTCAGTTTCCTCTTTCTGTCTCTTTCAAGTTCTTACCCCATCTATCTCTCAACACTCAGTTTTTCCCACAGATGGTTCCGGTGACTGGGGCTGGGACAGAAAAGCCACCGGTGAGAAACGCACTGTAACATGATCTACATCCAACTCCATCAAACAAGACCCAATGACGCCCAGATACATAGAAACTAGACCTTGCAGTTGGCTGGGGGTCAAATCGATGTAACGTGATATATGCAATCCATTTATTTAGTCCTGTATAACGCAGACAGACACATTTACTGCCCTTACAGCTTTACAGTGGGTTGGGAGCAGAGGGCGATTTCCAGGCTAACATTTAACATTAAACCAAATAGCTAATCTCACACACTGCCTAAAAAAACAAACACACACACTTGTGTTTTTTCCTAATGGATTTCCTCTTTTACTCTGACACAGAAAGCGGAGGAGGGTATCTATACGGTGAGTTGATGGTGATAATGAATGTGTGATGGTGAAGGTTATCTTAGTCAATATGTGGAGTTTAAATTGTAGGGCCTTGCTTCATGATATATTTACTCTCTCCCTGTCTCTCTATCTCAGGGTCTGACCCCTCATGCTGCGGATACCTATGAGACCCTCGGTCAGAAGAAAAGATTGAATTAGCAGAGGGTGAAGAGTTGAAGAAGTCATCTGTCAAATCACTTGTCTCCAAGAATTTCCCAGGCCTCTTATGTATTTTATTGAACATAGCTTTTAACGGTTTGAGAGAAAATGTATACATTTTTGAACATTTACTTGCGCATGTGTGAACCTCCTTTGTATGTGTCGTAAGAGAGAGAAATGTGAGAAGATTAAAGGGGAAGTTGAGCTGTGGGTAAAAATGCCCCACTTTTGACAGTGTATGTCTTCTTTGTATGCTACTTATACTAAAGTTTCTTAGATTTAGCTTGAGATTGATGTTTTTGGTGGTTTCAAATATTTTTCTACATAGATCAATATACAGTTTTAGCAAATAATATACCCCTTTTGTACTCTTGAGACTTGTGTTCTGGGTGTACTTTAGGTATTTTCAAAGCTTCTATGGTGCTTTCATAATACATTCTAATAAAATATCAAAATGACGGGTCTGTGGTATCTTGCTCTTCTTTTTCACAGTTTCTCATAGCTATTTCAGATTGATTTCCGTGACACCAATGCCATGACAACTGATCACACACTGTCCGAGTCACATCCTGTGGGCACTGCTATGTTTTGTGGGTGTCTCTGCACATTCACAGAAAAACAATGGGTGGGGTTATCTGCATATCCCAATGCGATGTCTGATGTCGTTAACAAACAATGATGCTGTAACAGCTACTTTGGCCTCACTTAACTGAACGTGAAAACATAGCAAAACATATATGGTAACTGTTTATTAAGTTGCTCTTGTACCTGTGTAATAGATATGTAATGTAATTACACTTGCTCCAACATTCTACATTCACATATCTTACTTACGTTCATTTATTACACACTGTAGAAAAACAGGACAACAGTTGACCTAAACATGACCTGAACATGCAAACTCAAAAAGATATCAAATTATGAAACATGTCTTGGCAACTGTACTGGAGAACAAAATTGAACCTTTAGTTAACTAGGCAAGTCAGGTAAGAACAAATTCTTATTTACAATGACGGCCTACCCTGGCCAAACCCTCCGCTAACCCGGACGATGCTGGGCCAATTGTACGCCGCCCTATGAGAGAGAGAGAGATAAAAGGAAGGGGGAGTCAATTTACCCAACTGAAAGTGCCTGAGGGGTTTTAACTTAACTGTTTTAGAGGTAGACAGATACCTGTTTTACTTCTTCTGTAACCCCTTCAGTAGGGACGTCGTTCTGTCAGAGCCAGAATGGAGCCATTTTTCTTAAGCTTCAACTCTTTACGTCTGCAATTATAAGTTACCAGACCTATGTAGATATCAACAACCATTTTCTGCTGTCTAAATTGATAGATGTAGTTCATGATGTAGATTGTAGATAGATAGATTTTTTTTATTTTGGAAAAGTTTTATTGGCACATTTCCTTTAAAAACAGCTCATACATTTTTTACATCATTTATACACATAAAAATGGCAACAAAGCATAAAACACAGCATTTGAACTTTACATTTAAATTTGTTAAAAAGTACATGTTGTTAAAACCAATGAAAACAACCATGAATAAGAGTACTTTCTTTGTAAAAACATCAAATCTGTAAAAGCCATTTAAAATGTGTACTAATGATCTAACAAAGGTAAAGCATTTTTAAGACATGAAAAACATGTTAAAAAGCCACTTTGTTAAAAAGCTGTCTTCAGTCTTGTATCTTCGATATCGAGACAAGTTGTTTAGGCTACTCCATCTAGAGGGCCTGTGTACTGTGCCTACATCATTTCACCTCCCGGTTGAGCCTTGTGGAAGGCTGCATGTAAAGGCCTGAAAATAACTGTCTGTTGCTTTAACTAAACTGGAAAGGTTACTTCCCAGGTGTGCGTGTGTGTGTGTGTGTGTGTGTGTGTGTGTGTGTGTGTGTGTGTGTGTGTGTGTGTGTGTGTGTGTGTGTGTGTGTGTGTGTGTGTGTGTGTGTGTGTGTGTGTGTGTGTGTGTGTGTGTGTGTGTGTCAGAGACAGCGAGAGAGCGAGAGCGTGCTTGTAACAGGTGTACCCAAGAAAACAGGTAACCGCTCCTACTTTTGAGAAGCCAGAATATGGTGTGCTTGTGTCAAAGAAACAGAACATCATTTGTGCATTTCACTAGGAATCAATGACTTTTCCAAAATGCAAAGAAAGGAATAGGCAGCACCTTTCACATTGAGAGAGAACAACTTTCCAAAGGATTTGTTGGAATAAGATGAGCCAACAACAACAAGCCAGACATGGTCGAATCATAAATGTTGGCTAAATCTGAGGATCTATACTACTTCTAGCCTAGACGTTTTTTTTTACATTCCTGTCTTGGATTTGACACTGGATGAAAGAAAGTTCACTGTCTGGGATAAGATCATAAACGGATGTTAAGTGGAAATTGGACCAATGTCACAACAAATTCCAGCATCAGAATAGACCACAAACCTCTGTCTCCAGATCTATCAAGGCGGGCGGACCACTCCACCGAACCGGGGAGAATGACACCACTGCTGTGGATCCTTTGGAGTTTCAGTAAGTTGGTTATTCATGATGTAATGTTTAGACTAGGAGAAATAACACTGCAAAGGGGCTAAGTAAAGCGTTATAAACAAAATAACAGACGATAATGACAACTATTTTCAGCTAAAGCTCTGCATTTTTAGTTTTGGTTTATCTGTACTCCTATGGATTTTGGTAATTGACCCAGCAAGTCGATTTTTATATGAATATTTAAATAAGTAGGCTACTGCCAACTTTGGCTCTTGTCCAGCTTCTTGGGTTAGTTTTTGCTGGATTTGTCTGATATTTCAGGAAAAACCGGTTACTGTTGATCAATTTGCCCCTCATGTCTGTGATTCAGTCTGACTCTTTTCCTGTGCTCTCTCTCTCTCTCTCTCTCTCTCTCTCTCTCTCTCTCTCTCTCTCTCTCTCTCTCTCTCTCTCTCTCTCTCTCTCTCTCTCTCTCTCTCTCTCTCTCTGAGGATCAGAGAAGGATTGCGGCAGGCGCCTATTGTCCTGTGCTGTATTTATATAAGCTGATGTGTAATGACTTTTTAAATGAGGAAAACAAAGACATGGTTTGTGTGAGACAGACATAAAGAAACAGAGAGACAGTGTGAGAGAGAGAGACAGAACAAGAGAGAGTGCAACAGAGACAGAGAGACAGAGTGATAGAGCAAGACAGCAAGAGAGAGAGGATGGAGAGAGAGAGGGAGAGAGAGGGGGAGAGAGAGAACAAGAGAGTGCAACAGAGACAGAGAGACAGAGTGATAGAGCAAGACAGCAAGAGAGAGAGGAGGGAGAGAGAGGGGGAGAGAGAGAGAGAGCAAGAGAGAGTGCAACAGAGACAGAGAAGAGAGTGAGAGAGAGATAGAGCGAGAGACAGAGAAAGAGAGACAGAGTGATAGAGCAAGACAGCAAGAGAGAGAGGAGGGAGAGAGAGGGAGAGAGAGAGGGGGAGAGAGAGAGCAAGATAGAGTGCAACAGAGACAGAGAATAGAGTGAGAGAGAGATAGAGCGAGAGACAGAGAAAGAGAGACAGAGTGATAGAGCAAGACAGCAAGAGAGACCTGAGGGAGAGAGAGAGAGAGAGGGGGAGAGAGAGCAAGAGAGAGTGCAACAGAGACAGAGAAGAGAGTGAGATAGAGCGAGAGACAGAGAAAGAGAGACAGTGATAGAGAGAGAGAGAGAGAGCAAGCAACAGAGACAGAGAAAGAGAGAGGGAGAGAGAGAGAGGAGAGGAGAGAGAGAGAGAGAAGAGCAAGAGTGCAACAGAGACAGAGAATAGAGAGAGAGGGAGCGAGAGACAGAGAAAGAGAGACAGAGTGATAGAGCAAGACAGCAAGAGAGAGAGGGAGGAGAGAGAGAGAGAGAGAGAGGAGAGAGAGGAGCAAGAGAGAGTGCAACAGAGACAGAGAAGAGAGTGAGATAGAGCGAGAGACAGAGAAAGAGAGACAGTGATAGAGCAAGACAGCAAGAGAGAGAGGAGGGAGAGAGAGAGAGCAAGAGAGAGTGCAACAGAGACAGAGAAGAGAGAGAGGGAGCGAGAGACAGAGAAAGAGAGACAGAGCGATAGAGCAAGACAGCAAGAGAGAGAGGAGGGGGAGAGAGAGCAACAGAGACAGAGAAGGGAGAGAGAGAGCAAGAGAGAGTAGAGCAAGACAGCAGAGACAGAGAAAGAGAGAGAGAGCGAGAGACAGAGAAAGAGAGACAGAGTGATATAGCAAGACAGCAAGAGAGAGAGGAGGGAGAGAGAGAGCAAGAGAGAGTGCAACAGAGACAGAGAAGAGAGAGAGAGAGAGAGAGAGAGAGAGAGAGAGAGAGAGAGAGAGAGAGAGAGAGAGAGAGAGAGAGAGAGAGAGAGAGAGAGAGATAAGAGAGACCCTTATCTTGGCAATGTGTATTTAATCTTGAGAGACAGTCAGACAGACCGGATGCTGTGTCATAGGTGGAGTGTCATGGCAGTAATGTTGCACAGGCAGATTCCTCAGGAAACCTCAAAGCCTTGCCTGCCCCTACTCCATGTTCACACACACACACACACACACACACACACACACACACACACACACACACACACACACACACACACACACACACACACACACACACACACACACACACACACACACACACACACACACACACACACACACACACACACACACACACACACACACACACACACACACACAAACTATTAGTTCAACAACAACAAAAGTCACCGTTGAATCAGTACAGCCATATCAAAACAGCTTTTACTAAGGGCATATAATAAACTTAGCAAGCTTAGCACTGTCCTCTCACTGTCAACTGCATTTATTATCAGCAAACTTCACATATGGAAATATTTGTATGAACATAACAAGATTCAACAACTGAGACATAAACTGAACAAGTTCCACAGACATGTGACTAACAAAAAACAGAATAATGTGTCCCTGAACAAAGGCGGGGTCAAAATCAAAAGTAACAGTCAGCATCTGGTGTGGCCACCAGCTGCATTAAGTACTGCAGTGCATCTCCACCTCATAGACTGCACCAGATTTGCCAGTTCTTGCTGTGAGATGTCACCCCACTCTTCCACCAAGGCACCTGCAAGTTCCTGGACATTTCTGGGGGTAATGACCCTAGCCCTCACCCTCCGATCCAACAGGTCCCAGACGTGCTCAATGGGATTGAGATCCGGGCTCTTCGTTGGCCATGGCAGAACACTGACATTCCTGTCCTGCAGGAAGTCGCATAGAACGAGCAGTATGGCTGGTGGCATTGTCATGCTAGAGTGTCATGTCAGGATGAGCCTGCAGGAAGGGTACCGCATGAGGGAGGAGGATGTCTTCCCTGTAACGCACAGCGTTGAGATTGCCTGCAATGACAACAAGCTCAGTCCCAATGATAATTGTGTAGTCTAGAGCGATTTTCTAGGTTAGCTAGCCAGCTATTGTCGTTCTTTTAACGCAACGTAACGTAATCAACACTACTAGCTAGCCAGCTAGCCCCCGAATAGCAGCACTGTAGAAACTATTACACTCAACGAAACGACTTGATTAGTGTAGTGTCAACAACGCAGCCACTGCCAGCTAGCCTACAAAGTCAACAACACAGCCACTGCCAGCTAGCCTACTTCAGCAGTACTGTATCATTTGAATCATTTTAGTCAATAAGATTCTTGCTACGTAAGCTTAACTTTCTGAACATTCGAGACGTGTAGTCCACTTGTCATTCCAATCTCCTTGCATTAGCGTAGCCTCTTCTGTAGCCTGTCAACTATGTGTCTGTCTATCCCTGTTCTCTCCTCTCTGCACAGACCATACAAACGCTCCACACCGCGTGGCCGCTGCCACCCTAATCTGGTGGTCCCAGCGCGCACGACCCACGTGGAGTTCCAGGTCTCCGGTAGCCTCTGGAACTGCCGATCTGCGGCCAACAAGGCAGAGTTCATCTCAGCCTATGCCTCCCTCCAGTCCCTCGACTTCTTGGCACTGACAGAAACATGGATCACCACAGATAACACTGCTACTCCTACTGCTCTCTCTTCGTCCGCCCACGTGTTCTCGCACACCCCGAGAGCTTCTGGTCAGCGGGGTGGTGGCATCGGGATCCTTATCTCTCCCAAGTGGTCATTCTCTCTTTCTCCCCTTACCCATCTGTCTATCGCCTCCTTTGAATTTCATGCTGTCACAGTTACCAGCCCTTTCAAGCTTAATATCCTTATCATTTATCGCCCTCCAGGTCCCCTCGGAGAGTTCATCAATGAGCTTGATGCATTGATAAGCTCCTTTCCTGAGGACGGCTCACCTCTCACAGTTCTGGGCGACTTTAACCTCCCCACATCTACCTTTGACTCATTCCTCTCTGCCTCCTTCTTTCCACTCCTCTCCTCTTTTGACCTCACCCTCTCACCTTCCCCCCCTACTCACAAGGCAGGCAATACGCTCGACCTCATCTTTACTAGATGCTGTTCTTCCACTAACCTCATTGCAACTCCCCTCCAAGTCTCCGACCACTACCTTGTATCCTTTTCCCTCTCGCTCTCATCCAACACTTCCCACACTGCCCCTACTCGGATGGTATCGCGCCGTCCCAACCTTCGCTCTCTCTCCCCCGCTACTCTCTCCTCTTCCATCCTATCATCTCTTCCCTCTGCTCAAACCTTCTCCAACCTATCTCCTGATTCTGCCTCCTCAACGCTCCTCTCCTCACTTTCTGCATCCTTTGACTCTCTATGTCCCCTATCTTCCAGGCCGGCTCGGTCCTCCCCTCCCGCTCCGTGGCTTGACGACTCATTGCGAGCTCACAGAACAGGGCTCCGGGCAGCCGAGCGGAAATGGAGGAAAACTCGCCTCCCTGCGGACCTGGCATCCTTTCGCTCCCTCCTCTCTACATTTTCCTCCTCTGTCTCTGCTGCTAAAACCACTTTCTACCACTCTAAATTTCAAGCATCTGCCTCTAACCCTAGGAAGCTCTTTGCCACCTTCTCCTCTCTCCTGAATCCTCCTCCCCCTACCCCCCCTCCTCCCTCTCTGCAGATGACTTCGTCAACCATTTTGAAAAGAAGGTCGACGACATCCGATCCTCGTTTGCTAAGTCAAACGACACTGCTGGTTCTGCTCACACTGCCCTACCCTGTGCTCTGACCTCTTTCTCCCCTCTCTCTCCAGATGAAATCTCGCGTCTTGTGACGGCCGGCCGCCCAACAACCTGCCCGCTCGACCCTATCCCCTCCTCTCTTCTCCAGACCATTTCCGGAGACCTTCTCCCTTACCTCACCTCGCTCATCAACTTATCCCTGACCGCTGGCTACGTCCCTTCCGTCTTCAAGAGAGCGAGAGTTGCACCCCTTCTGAAAAAACCTACAATCGATCCCTCCGATGTTAACAACTACAGACCAGTATCCCTTCTTTCTTTTCTCTCCAAAACTCTTGAACGTGCCGTCCTTGGTCAGCTCTCCCGCTATCTCTCTCAGAATGACCTTCTTGATCCAAATCAGTCAGGTTTCAAGACTAGTCATTCAACTGAGACTGCTCTTCTCTGTATCACGGAGGCGCTCCGCACCGCTAAAGCTAACTCTCTCTCCTCTGCTCTCATCCTTCTAGACCTATCGGCTGCCTTCGATACTGTGAACCATCAGATCCTCCTCTCCACCCTCTCCGAGTTGGGCATCTCTGGCGCGGCCCACGCTTGGATTGCGTCCTACCTGACAGGTCGCTCCTACCAGGTGGCGTGGCGAGAATCTGTCTCCTCACCACGCGCTCTCACCACTGGTGTCCCCCAGGGCTCTGTTCTAGGCCCTCTCCTATTCTCGCTATACACCAAGTCACTTGGCTCTGTCATAACCTCACATGGTCTCTCCTATCATTGCTATGCAGACGACACACAATTAATCTTCTCCTTTCCCCCTTCTGATGACCAGGTGGCGAATCGCATCTCTGCATGTCTAGCAGACATATCAGTGTGGATGACGGATCACCATCTCAAGCTGAACTTCGGCAAGACGGAGCTGCTCTTCCTCCCGGGGAAGGACTGCCCGTTCCATGATCTCGCCATCACGGTTGACAACTCCATTGTGTCCTCCTCCCAGAGTGCTAAGAACCTTGGCGTGATCCTGGACAACACCCTGTCGTTCTCAACTAACATCAAGGCGGTGGCCCGTTCCTGTAGGTTCATGCTCTACAACATCCGCAGAGTACGACCTTGCCTCACACAGGAAGCGGCGCAGGTCCTAATCCAGGCACTTGTCATCTCCCGTCTGGATTACTGCAACTCGCTGTTGGCTGGGCTCCCTGCCTGTGCCATTAAACCCCTACAACTCATCCAGAACGCCGCAGCCCGTCTAGTGTTCAACCTTCCCAAGTTCTCTCACGTCACCCCGCTCCTCCGCTCTCTCCACTGGCTTCCAGTTGAAGCTCGCATCCGCTACAAGACCATGGTGCTTGCCTACGGAGCTGTGAGGGGAACGGCACCTCAGTACCTCCAGGCTCTGATCAGGCCCTACACCCAAATAAGGGCACTGCGTTCATCCACCTCTGGCCTGCTCGTCTCCCTACCACTGAGGAAGTACAGTTCCCGCTCAGCCCAGTCAAAACTGTTCGCTGCTCTGGCTCCCCAATGGTGGAACAAACTCCCTCACGACGCCAGGACAGCGGAGTCAATCACCACCTTCCGGAGACACCTGAAACCCCACCTCTTTAAGGAATACTTAGGATAGGATAAAGTAATCCTTCTCACCCCCCTCCCCCCTTAAAATATTTAGATGCACTATTGTAAAGTGGCTGTTCCACTGGATGTCATAAGGTGAATGCACCAATTTGTAAGTCGCTCTGGATAAGAGCGTCTGCTAAATGACTTAAATGTAAATGTAATGATGCTGTGACACACTGCCCCAGACCATGATGGACCTTCCACCTCCAAATCGATCCCGCTCCAGAGTACATGCCTCAGTGTAACGCTCATTCCTTCGACGATAAACGCAAATCCGACCATCACCCCTGGTGAGACAAAACCGCGACTTGTCAGTGAAAATCACTTTTTGCCAGTCCTGTCTGGTCCGGCGACGTTGTTACCAGTGATGTAAGGCAGATCCTCACCAGACAACATGCCTACAAGCCCTTAGTCTAGCCTCTCTCAGCCTATTGCAGACAGTCTGAGCACTGATGGAGTGATTGTGCGTTCCTGGTGTAACTCTGGCAGTTGTTGTTGCCATCCTGTACCTGTCCCCCAGGTGTGATGTTCTGATGTACTGATCCTCTGCAGGTGTTGGTACACGTGGTCTGCCACTGCGAGGACGATCAGCTGTCCGTCTTGTCTCCCTGTTGCACTGTCTTCGGTGTCTCACAGTACGGACATTGCAATTTATTGCCCTGGCAACATCTGCACTCCTCATGCCTCCTTGCAGCATACCTAAGGCACGTTCACACAGTTGAGCAGGGACCCTGGGCATTTTTCTTTTGGTATTTTTCAGAGTCAGTAGAAAGGCCTCTTTAGTGTCCTACATTTTCATAACTGTGACCTTAATTGCCTACCGTCTGTAAACTGTTAGTGTCTTAACGACCGTTCCACAGGTGCATGTTCATGAATTGTTTATGGCTCATTGAACACACATGGGAAACCGTGTTTAAATCCTTTACAATGAAGGTCTGTGAAGTAACTTGGATTTTTACGAATTTATCTTTGAAAGAGGGTCCTGAAAAAGGGACGTTTAGTTTTTTTGCTGAGTTCATGTTATCTGGAACTGGTATCCTTAACTAAATGTATTATGGGTCTAAAATATACTCTACATAGAGCACGATTGCAACATTTTTTACTTAACATTTGTATTGGTATTTGGTAGGGTGCATAAATGCTTTTTCTGTTACGCTAAGAATGAGCTGTTTGGCCAAAAAAGAACACTTTGTTTTATTGAGAAAAGGAGATGGCAATCAGGTCTTCATTCCATAAGGATCATCAATGTTGTGACTTGGCAAAACAGTGTGGCACTGTAGATGACATAAGATGTCTACATCAAATAGGTCAGGTTGTGCGTATATGTGTACGTTTGCATGTGTGTGTGCATGCGTTTGTAGTCACTGTGTGTGTGCACGTGAGTATGTGTGTGTTTCTCTGGACACTCGGAGGTTCACTAGTGCAACAAGTCAAGCGACATATCCTCACTGACACATTGAATCACTTGCTCTATGTCCTCCCTCTGACTCCCTTTCTTCTTTGTGTACTCTTCCTCCCCCCATCTCTTAGCCTCCCTGTCTTCTTTCCAACCACATCTCTCTATCCTCTACATCTCCTCTCTTCTCATTCTTTCTGTCGCTCACCCCCTGAAGCATATAAAGGACAGTAAGGAAAGTGCTAAGACTACAAAATCCTCATGGTTCAGTGCACAGTCTTCCTAATGTCTTTCAATGTCTTTTTTCCCCAAGGGGACAATAAAGTCCACAAATAAATAACTCTCTCTCTTTCTCCTCCTTCCATCTCCCCCCCAGTCGCTATGGTGCAGGGGGACTTTGTGGAGCCCTCTCCCTCGTACACCTTGGAATCCCTGGCTGAGGCTGAGACCCGGCTGCCCTGCCAGTTCAAGGTGGAAGTGGGCCAGGTGGTGGTTCAGGTCTGTAGCATGAGTTACTACAGTACCCATAATGCTCTGTTCAACATATCTGGTTTTATCTTAGAAAAGACGTCCCTAACAGAATGGTCTCGTCTCTCATTGTCACAGGTCACCTGGACCAAGGAGAAAGCAGATGGCACCAAGGACCAGATCATCACAGTACACCACACCGACGGACACACAGGTAGGACACATACATATAGATGTTAAAGTACTAAGAGTGTCAACCATCCATCTCTTTATGTATTGGTAGTTCATCTGTTTTGCTAGCCCTCGAAGCCTTACAAGTTATATTTAGAGTGGAAGACAAAACCACAGATGCAGTTTCAATCTAGCTACTCCATCTCTCTCTATTTGCCAACCCCATATCTCACTTCCTCTCTTTCTAACTCGGTCTTCTTCTCTCTCACCCACCCCCCTCTTTACTCTCCCTGTATGACCCCCCCTCCCCTTCTCCTCAATCTCCCCCCTCTCTCAGAGTTTGGTCAGTACTCAGGGCGTGTGCGGTTCAGCAGCAGGACACCCACCGTGGACTCATCCCTGATCATCATGAACACCGTTGAGTCAGATGAAGGCAGGTACAACTGTCACATCAGCACCTTCCCCTCGGGGAACTTCGAACGACAGCTGTCACTCACCGTGTGGAGTAAGTCCCTCCCTTTGCTTCCCCTTACTCATTGTAGGACTTGGATTTACAGAGTATAATGTCCTGATGACAATGATTATAATAATGATTGATGATGATATTTACAGGTGTCAGTTGTAGTATTATTAGCTAAAACAATAGCTCTAGTGGTGATAGTAGTCATGTAAGCCACAACTGTCATTGTAACTGTCAGTGTATCCAGCTGTCTTTTTAAGATAAAATGTCCTGTTTTTTAAACATCTACCTAACAGAGTACATTAGAAATCTAGATTTCAGCTTGGATCATAAAGCTGATCCCAGTTAAGCGTTTAAGAACCTTCACCCCCTGAAGCATCATGTCACAATGTTCTAGGATCGGCTTAACCTCCAATTAACAACTAAGACCAGTTCTAAGATCACCTCCCCACCAAGACCAAGGAATAGTTGATTCCTTTGACATTTGACCCTTGACCCCCGCAGCCACGCCCATCTCCTCCCTGGACCCTGTGATCCTTGTCGAAGGCCAGTCCTTCCAATTGGCTGCATCCTGCCGCTCTGTGGCCCGCCCTCCGCCCCACCTCTCCTGGGACACAGAACTACCAGGCCAATCACACAACAGGAGTTTGGAGGGTGGTTCAGTCTCCACCCACTTCTCTCTGCATCCCCTGAGGAGTATGGATGGGAAGAGGCTGGACTGTCTGGTGACGCACCCGGCTCTGAAGGGACCACGCAGGATCACCAACAACCTGGTGGTGCACTGTGAGTTTAGACTTCGCATTAAAAGGTCCAATGCAGCCGTTTTTATCTCAATATCAAATCATTTCAGGGTAACAAGAGTACCTACCGTCTAGTGATTGTTTTAAATTCAAATGGTCTTGGAAAAGGGCATTTTACAAGGGGATTTTTTGTTGTTGCTGTTATTAACAGAGAGGCTTGGACTTCTCTTTCTTATTGGTCTATTAACTAATTTACCGCATGGTGATGTCACCATGGAAGGCTAAAAATCCAACCCACCAAAACAGGCAGTCTTTTAAAACAGCTCTCACACTAAAAGGGCATTATCATCGTTTTCACAGAATTATTCCAACCTCAGTGTGGAAATATATATAAAACACAGGTAAATCTCATTTTTGACTGGACTGGGCCTTTAATAACTATGAATTGTGACACTTCACTACATGTTTATACAGATTTCTATGCCTTCGGTGACTTTTCCGTTTAATATACCCCTCTTTATTTAAAGTCCCTGGTAGAATTCAGAATCTAAAGTAACTTCATTGTAAGCTGAATGTGCTTCTTTCTCACCAGGAAGATCTTTTACAGCTATTTTTTTATCCTGACTATTATTAGTGTGTGTGATTGTGTATTTCTGTGTATCTGCCAGTTCTGCTAAAATAATGACTTTGATCATGTTCCTCTATTCTAGATCCTCCCAATGCAGAGATCTCTGGTTTTGATCAGAACTGGTATGCTGGTCTGGAGGAAGCTGCCCTCAGTTGTGTCAGTGGAGGAAACCCCAAACCACAGAGTTTCAATTGGACCAGGTAACACTTACTTTCCCAACCTACCCTCTCTGCCTGTCTGACTCACATCATGTCTGGCTAATCTGTTTTAGTTTGATTTACTGGTAATTCTATTAGTCAGTTATTAATAGTGGGCCAACCGGGGAGTTCAGGAGTTGTTTTTTGTGCCACTTGCCAGGCAGTCATACTGTGTTACTGTGTTTTTGTGGGTGTAGATATGGTTGTCCTTGTTCGATAGAGCCATTTGATGTCTTTCAGCAACGTTCCTATCGGTGGATTCATCAGTAAATGTACAATCAGACATTTTTTCCAGTCACTGAAAAACGACAACTTTTAAGAACTGACCAGATGCAATGACTTCAAGTAATTCCTTTAATCAACACGAATTTGACAATAGAGCATCAATTAGCTAGCAAAGAGGATTCAAAACAAAGACTTGGATTTAGTTAGCGTTAGGAGCTCAGCTACAGCAAATGCCAGCACCAAGAGGGCAGATGACAAATACGGTGCCTAGCTAAGTCAGTTATTTTTCCTGCAAGCCACCTAGCTAACTTTAGTTTATCTATTGAAACCCATATTGTGTATTGCTGGCTGACATTCTACTGTGTTACCAGTGGCATGTACTCATGGATGCCAAGGCAAACCAGGCTTCCCCAAAAAGTGACCTTCAATTCGCACGCGGCTGAATGTACAGTATCTCACCGGAGAAAAAATCTGAGCGAGCGAAACAGCGCCCCTTTGTCTCTGTATGTGTAGGCCATCTATCTGATGCAGTCTTGTCCAAGAGTATGAAATTGTTGCTGCCCGTAGCATTGAATGCAAGGGAAGCCAGCGAGTATTTGGCCTCCCTTGATCATTTTTTAAACAAAATAATAGTCAATCAGCATTGAGCTAAACTGAGCGAGCTCAACTCTGAATGGTCCTGGCACACCAAAAAAAAGTTTAAAGGGAAGCCAGTTTGGATTTGGCTTCACTCCATTCACATCGAATCGAGAGCATACGTTATTGACAGAAACTCGTTGTGTATCTCGTTGTGTTGTTTTCCTCTGGTGGCTAGCTAGCTAGCTAAAATTGGTCCTTTCCTAAATTAGCCTTGGATGGAGATAAGGATTTGGACTTGTGGTTTTACTTAATTCTCTGTACTAGCCAATGATTATAACAGCGATTCTGATCCAACCATAAAATAAAACATTGTGCCCCTGGCCTGAGAGGATAGAAGTTTAATATGTAGCTAAATGTAGAAGCCTAATGTTAACAATCTACTGTAAAGATAGCCTGCAGAGTTCTGTATTACTATCCAAGTCTGTACCCAAACAATTCGAGCTTCTAAAAATTCACCTTTCCAGAAACAAGTCTCTCACTGTTGCCGCTTGCTATAGACCTCCCTCTGCCCCCAGCTGTGCCCTCGATACCATATGTGAATTGATTGCCCCCCATCTATCTTCTGAGCTCGTGCTACTAGGTGACCTAAACTGGGACATGCTTAACACCCCGGCCATCCTACAATCTAAGCTTGGGGCCCTCAATCTCACACAAATTATCAATGAACCTACCAGGTACAACCCCAAATCCGTAAACACGGGCACCCTCATAGATGTCATCCTAACTAACTCGCCCTCCAAATACACCTCTGCCGTTTTCAATCAAGATCTCAGCGATCACTGCCTCATTGCCTGCATCCGTAATGAGTCTGCGACCAAACAACCACCCCTCATCACTGTCAAACGCTCCCTAAAACACTTCTGCGAGCAGGCCTTTCTAATCGACCTGGCCGTGGTATCCTGGAATGACATTGACCTCATCCCGTCAGTAGATGATGCCTGGCTAATCTTTAAAAGTGCCTTCCTCACCATCTTAAATAAGCATGCCCCACTCAAAACATTTAGAACTAGGAATAGATAAAGTGCTTGGTTCACTCCAGACCTGTCTGCCCTTGACCAGCACAAAAACATCCTGTGGCATTCTGCATTAGCATCGAATAGCCCCAGTGATATGCAACTTTTCAGGAAAGTTAGGAACAAATATACACAGGCAGTTAGAAAAGCTAAGGCTAGTTTTTTCAAACAGAAATTTGCATACTATAATACTAACTCTAAAAAGTTCTGGGACACTTTAAAGTCCATGGAGAATAAGCGCACCTCCTCCCAGCTGTCCATTGCTCTGAGGCTAGGAAACTCTGTTACCACCGATAAATCCACTATAATTTGAGAATTTCAAAAAGCATCTCTCTACGGCTGGCCATGCTTTCCACCTGGCTACCCCTACCCCGGTCAACTGCCCGGCACCCTTCACAGCAACTCGCTAAAGCCCCCACCCTTTCTCCTTCACCCAAATCCAGCTGATGTTCTGAAAGAGCTGCAAAATCTGAACCCATAGAAATCAGCCGGGCTAGACAATCTGGACCCTCTCTTTCTAAAATTATCTGCCGAAATTGTTGCAACCCCTATTACTAGCCTGTTCAACCTCTCTTTCGTATCGTCTGAGATTCCCAAAGATTGGAAAGCTGCCGCGGTCATCCCCCTCTTCAAAGGGGGTGACACTCTAGACCCAAACTGCTACAGACCTATATCTATCCTGTCATTCTAAGGTCTTCAAAAGCCACGTTAAACAGATTACCGACCATTTAGAATCCCACCGTACCTTCTCCGCTATGCAATCTGGTTTCAGAGCTGGTCATGGGTGCACCTCAGCCATGCTCAAGGGCCTAAACGACATCATAACCGCCATCGATAAGAGACATTACTGTGCAGCCCTATTCATCGACGTGGCCAAGGCTTTCGACTCTGTCAATAACCACATTCTTATTGGCAGACTCGACAGCCTTGGTTTCTCAAATGATTGCCTCACCTGGTTTACCAACTACTTCTCTGATAGAGTTCAGTGTGTCAAATCGGAGGGCCTGTTGTCGTGACCTCTGGCAGTCTCTATGGATGTGCCAAAGTGTTCAATTCTCTTTGGACATTGTGTTAACTAACCTCCAGACGAGCTTCAATGCCATACAACTCTCCTTCCGTGGCCTCCAACTGCTCTTAAACGCAAGTAAAGCTAAATGGATGCTATTCAATCGATCACTGCCCACACCTGCTCGCCCGTCTAGCATCTAGCATCACTACTCTGGATGGCTCTGACTTAGAATACGTGGACAACTACAAATACCTGGGTGTCTGGTTAGACTGTAAACTCTCCTTCCAGACTCACATTAAGCATCTTCAATCCAAAATTAAATCTAGAATCGGCTTCCTATTTCACAACAAAGCATCCTTCACTCATGCTGCCAAACATACCCTCGTAAATCTGACCGTCCTACCGATCCTCGACTTCGGTGATGTCATCTATAAAATAGCCTCCAACACTCAACTCAACAAACTGGATGCCGTCTATCACAGTGCCATCCGTTTTGTCACCAAAGTCCCATACACTACCCCCCCCCCCATTGTGACCTGTACGCTCTCGTTCGCGCCCGGGTATGGGCGAGATGACGGTCTAAAGTTATACTGTTACATCTACTTGCACATTCATCTTCTGCACATCTACCATTCCTGTGTTTAATTGCTATATTGTAATTACTTTGCCACCATGGCCTAATTTTGCCACCATGCCTTAATTTACCTCATTTGCACTCACTGTATATAGAATTTTTGTTTTCTTTTGTTCTACTGTATTATTGACTGTATGTTGTGTTTATTCCATGTGTAACTCTGTGTTGTTGTATGTGTCAAATTGCTATGCTTTATCTTGTCCAGGTCGCAGTTGCAAATGAGAACTTAAAGATGAAATTTGAACTTAAAGATTAAATGATAACTTAAAAGATGAAATTTTAATTAAAAAACAAAAAATCAACTAGTTAACGTTGCCCATGAAAGGACATAAGGCTAGCGAGCAAGCATTTTAGCCAGGTAGCCTAGGACAACAAAACATTTAAGCATGTACTGTATGACAGTGTGGTAAAACGTTTTGTCAACATGAAAGAGAGGAGGATGGCATTGGCATTTCTCTACAAGTAGTGTGAGTCAACATGTTTTTTTTGTTGTTGTTGCAAAGCACTCCCACGCACACAAATCAGAGCCATGGACATCCACATTATATTTAGCTTACATTGATTGGACTAAATAGTTTTTGGTATTTTTTAGTTCGAACTGTATTGGACTAAGCAGAGGTGATTACATGACGTTGAAATGTTGAAGTTGAAATAGTGCTGGAACAGTGGAGGCAGCTCCTGTTTTCTTTGTGACTTGCGGTAACTCTCCGTGGTTCTAAATCAATGGTTGTTTAGTGGTCCGAAAATGACGGAAACATTAACTTGCTTGACCATGCTGTTATGTAACTGCTTGTTCCATGCAATATGCTTTGTGGAGGTTACTCTCTGGCTTTGTGATGAAACAAAGGTGTGGTTGAAATGATTCTGCCACTGTGTCTTCTTATTGTCTCAGCCTTAGGCCTATATATCACGGTGGCAAAGCACATGAACTGGTTATAGAGCAAACAATGCAATGGTCACAACATATAGGTTCTAATATGGCATTTTTTCCCCCTGGCTCGTCTTCCACAGTGATTTTACCCACACACCAGCACTGTGTGTTACAGTGGGGGGGAAATGTAATTATTTTTCTGTTTGCCAACTTAGCTAGGTAGCTAGCTAAACAACTACTGGTAGCCATATCTATGATTGAAAATAGAAATGGTTTTACAATGAGATCTTTTGTATCTCAATTGTAAAACCTCTTCTCTTTTTAGTCTTAGATATGGCTAGCTACCAAACAGCAAGCTACAACCAGACACCTAAAGCTAGGCTTACCAGCAAATGTTAGCACATGACTGGAGTTCGCTAGATAGTTAGCCTGGCACCAGCTAACTTATGCGCCATACCTCACATTTGTAACTTGTTACCAAACATGTAACATCAGCAACTGTAAATAATTTTACTAGCTAGCTATGTAACATCATTGACGAGGGTTCACATTGGTTATGATTAACAACATTATAGGCATGATGCAAGATAGGATTCCAAACAGATGGAAATAACAAGTATTGCATATCCAGCGAGCTAGATAGGTAAGTTTACTACCAAACAGTGAGAGAAAAACAATAATACAACAATTCAACTGTTGTTCAAACTGTGCAATAGAGTAGGAGTCTCATAAAATGTCAATCTCTAGTTGCCAGGTGTAACAATCTGTAACTTCCGTTCTCTGCACTGTCTCTAGACCTGAGACACACTGTACTATACTGTTCATACTATTTTACTTTTACCATACAACATTGTTGTTGAACACCCAGTTCTTGAGTTAACATGAAACAGTGTACACTCTCCTGTATTTTAGATTTTGACAAACATTCTTTGGATATCTGAATGTCTAGCATCTGTTTGATGCTACAGAGCTCTGTACAGCTGATACAAATATCTTCTATGAATCCATTTTGTATTTATTTATTTATTTCACCTTTATTTAACCAGGTAGGCTAGTTGAGAACAAGTTCTCATTTGCAACTGCGACCTGGCCAAGATAAAGCATAGCAGTGTGAACAGACAACACAGAGTTACACATGGAGTAAACAATAAACAAGTCAACAAAACAGTAGAAAAAGAGTCTATATACATTGTGTGCAAAAGGCATGAGGAGGTAGGCGAATAATTAAAATTTTGCAGATTAACACTGGAGTGATAAATGATCAGATGGTCATGTACAGGTAGAGATATTGGTGTGCAAAATAGCAGAAAAGTAAATAAATAAAAAGAGTATGGGGATGAGGTAGGTAAAATTGGGTGGGCTATTTACCGATAGACTATGTACAGCTGCAGCGATCGGTTAGCTGCTCAGATAGCAGATGTTTGAAATTGGTGAGGGAGATAAAAGTCTCCAACTTCAGCGATTTTTGCAATTCGTTCCAGTCACAGGCAGCAGAGAACTGGAACGAAAGGGCAGACACATTTAAAAGATTGATAGAAAATATACATATTTTTTATGTTGGTTCTACATCAGGGCTCTCCAGCCCTGTTCCTGGAGAGCTACTGTCCTGTAGGTTTACTCCAACCCTAATCTAGCACACCTGATTCTAAAAGAGATAAATGCTGTTTTAATCAGCTTAAAGGACTATAGCTGTGTTTACACAGGTAGCCCAATTCTGATATTTTTCACATCAGATCTTTTTCAGAACTGATCTAATTGATCAAAACACCAATTACTGAAAAAGTATCAGAGTTGGGCTGCCTTTGTAAACACAGCTATAGTCCTTTAAGCTGATTAAAACAGCATCTATCTCAAAGCCATCAGACTGTTAAATAGTCATCACTAGCCAGCCCCCGTCCAGCCCCCACAGTAAAACGAGTCCTATATCGACATAACCTGAAAGGCCGCTCAGCAAGGAAGAATCCACTGCTCCAAAACCGCCATAAAAAAGCCAGACTACGGTTTGCAACTGCACATGGGGACAAAGATCATACTTTTAGAGAAATGTCCTCTGGTCTGATGAAACAAAAACAGAACTTGTTTGGCCATAATGACCATTGTTATGTTTGGATGAAAAAGGGGGAGGCTTGCAAGCCAAAGATCACCATCCCAACCGTGAAGCACGGGGATGGCAGCATCATGTTGTGGGGGTGCTTTGCTGCAGGAGGAACTGGTGCACTTCACAAAATAGATGGCATCATGAGGTAGGAAAATTATGTGGATGAATTGAAGCAACATCTGAAGACATCAGTCAGGAAGTAAAAGCTTGGTTGCAAATGGGTCTTCCAAATGGACATTGACCCCAAGCATACGTCCAAAGTTGTGGCAAAATGGCTTAAGGACAACAAAGTCAAGGCATTGGAGTGGCCATCACAAAGCCCTGACCTCAATCCTATAGAACATTTGTGGGCAGAACTGAAAAAGCATGTGGGATCAAGGACGCCTACAAACCTGACTCAGTTACACCAGCTCTGTCAGGTGGAAGGGGCCAAAATTCACCCAACTTATTGTGGTAAGCTTGTGGAAGGCTACCCAAAATGTTTGACCCAAGTTAAACAATTTAAAGACAATGCTACCATATACTAACAGAGTGTATGTAAACTTCTGACCCACTGGGAATGTGATGAAAGAAATAAAAGCTGAAATAAATCATTCTCTACTATTATTGTGACATTTCACATTCTTAAAATAAACTGGTGATCCTAACTGACCAAAAACAGGGAATTTGTACTAGGATTAAATGTCAGGAATTGTGAAAAACTGAGTTTAAATGTACTTGGCTAAGGTTTATGTAAACTTCCGACTTCAACTGTACATACAGTGCATTCTGAAAGTATTCAGACCCCTTTACTTTTTCCACATTTTGTTACGTGACAGCCTTATTTTAAAATTGATTATATGGTTTCCCCCCCTCATCAATCTACACACAATCTCCCATAATGACAAAGCAAAAACAGCTTTTTAGATTTTTTTGCAAATATATGAAAAATACAAAAAATATCACATTTACATAAGCATTCAGACCCTTTACTCAGCACTACCTTTGGCAGTGATTACAGAGTGTTATTGGTTATGATGCTATAAGCTTGGTACACCTATATTTGGGGAGTTTCTCCCATTCTTCTCTGCAGATCTTTTTAAGCTCTTCTCAAGTTGGATGGGGAGTGTCGCTGCACAGCTATTTTCAGGTCTCTCCAGAGATGTTCCATTTGTTTCAAGTCTGAGCTCTGGCTGGGCCACTCAAGGACATTTAGAGACTTGTCCCGAAGCCACTCCTGCATTGCCTTGGCTGTGTACTTAAGAGTCATCATCTTGTTGAAAGGTGAACCTTGCCCCTGTCTGAGATCCTGAACACTCTGCAGAATGCTGTGGTAGCCATGCTGGTTAAGTGTGCCTTGAATTCTAAACAAATCACTGACAATGTCACCAGCAAAGCACCCCCACACCATCATACCTCCTCCTCAATGCTTCATGGTGGGAACCACACATGCGGAGATCATCCGTTCACCAACTCTGCATCTCACAAAGACACGACAGTTGGAACCAAAAATCTCAAATTTGGACTCATCAGACCAAAGGACAGATTTCCACAGGTCTAATGTCCATTGCGCATGTTTCTAGGTCCAAGCAAGTCTCTTCTTCTTATTGGTGTCCTTTAGTAGTTGTTACTTTGCAGCAATTGGACCATGGAGGCCTGATTAACAGTCTCCTCTGAACAGTTGATGTAGAGATGTGTCTGCTACTTGAACTCTGTGAAGCAATTATGTGGACTGCAATCTGAGGTGCAGTTAATTGTCGAATTCTGAGGCTGGTAACTCTGATGAACTTATCCTCTGCAGCAGAGGTAACTCTGGGTCTTCCTTTCCTGTGGCGGTCCTCATGAGAGACAGTTTCATCATATCACTTGATAGTTTTGCAACTGCACTTGAAAACAAGTTTAAAGTTCTTGAAATGTTCCGTATTGACTGACCTTCATGTCTTAAAGTAATGGACTGTCATTTCTCTTTGCTTATTTGAGCTGTTCTTGCAATAATATGGACATGGTCTTAGCCCATATAGGGCAAATATGGCTATCTTCTGTATACCACCCTGACCTTGTCACAACACAACTGATTGGCTCAAACGCATTAAGGAAAGAAATTCCACAAATGAACTTTTAACAAGGCACACCTGTTAATTGAAATTCATTCCAGGTGACTACCTCATGAAGCTGGTTGAGAGAAAGCCAAGAGTTCAACAGGAGGTTTGTGGCACCTTAATGGGGAGGACGGGCTCGTGGTAATGGCTGGAGCGGAATTAGTGGAGTTGTATCAAATACATCAAACACATGGTTTGATGGCATTCCATTTACTCCGTTCCAGCCATTATTATGAGCTGTCCTCCCCTCAGCAGGCTCCACTGATATACTCTGGACTCCGACATTGCTCATCCTAATATTTCAATATTTCTTAATTCCATACTTTTACTTTTTAGATTTGCGTGTATTGTTGTTAGATATTACTGCACTGTTGGAGCTAGGAACACAAGAATTTTGCTACACCCGCAGTAACATCTGCTAAATATGTGTATGCGACCAATGCAATTGTATTTTATTTATCAGGCTTTGGTACCCTGGCAATGGTTGGCTTGGGAAGTTAAGACTCTTTGTGCTTATTGCGATGGGCCTGACCTGTCTGCGGTGAACGGCCAGCTGGATAAGACTCTGCCAAAAGTGGTGTAGGGCTTCTTAACCACCAAATGTTTGGTCTTCTTGTAGAAGATTTGCTGGTACTGCACATCTCCTGGAAAGATATGGTTGTGGTCTTAACATTTTACACTTTTTGTGGAAGGGACATAGGGCAACACGCCTTTGTTGGTAAAGGTATCAACCGAATGGGACCGGCTAGCGTATTGCTTAATGAGGGGACATTGGGAGCTGCTTCTGAGAGAAAAGATAAATCAATAAAGTGAATGGGTTGGGTGGCTAAAGATGTGAAAAGTCTTAGGAAGGCAGTGCGCACACAGTATGAATTGTTGTGTATGGGAGATTGAGGAGAAATGGCACCTCAATCGCTCTCATACACAACAATAAATGTACTGTCTAAGCACAACCAAAAACCCCTTACACATCTCAAAGTGCTGTCTGTAAACCTCCCCTAGTCCATTGACAGATCATCCTTGTCAACAGAAGCCCTTTGGAGGGGAATTTTGTGGATTGTCTTTGTATTATGTTTTGAGAATCTGCAGAGAGAATAATGAGGTGATTGTGTCACTACTGTTGTAGTCTTGATTTTACATCTTTCAGTGTCCCTTGCTGGTTTCTGTCCCACAATCTTGCTGTGCTCCATAACTGCAAGGTGTGTTCCGTTCCTCATGCTTGTGTACCCAAAATGCCTCCATTTTGGGGTATTTTTCAGCAGGGCACTGTGAAATGACCCCAGATAACCTGAGTTTTACGAAAATAAACTGTAAAAAGAGAAGAGGTGTAGACTAAATTGATTACATGGTTTGGAAGGTATTCTGTGGTCCTCATGCTAACTCTAACCACCTGTAACCCAATAACACTAACCCCACAAAACACTACCCAATTAATGTTTATACCATGCTTACTGGACATGTAGCTATTTTAGACATCAGCTTGTATATATTTTTGTCAATTTTCTTTCACCTTGTGCAGAGCTAGGGTTTGGAAGCACATCTTGGTGGAATGAGATTCTGCACCACAGGAGTTTGGTGGCAATTTAATTGGGGAGGATAGGTTTGTGGCAATGACTGAAGCAGAATTTTTGGAATGGTATCAAATACATCAAACACAGGGTTTGATGCAATTCCATTTGCTATGTTTCAGCCATTATTATGAGCCGTCCTCCCCTCAGCAGCCTCCACTACAAGTACCTCCTACAAGAAAATACTGTAGCTCAGTTGGTAGAGCATGGCGCTTGTAACGCCAGGGTATTGGGTTCGATCCCCGGGACCACCCATACGTAGAATGTATGCACACATGACTGTAAGTCGCTTTGGATAAAAGCGTCTGCTAAATGGCATGTATTATTATTATATTATTATTATATTATAAACAATTTAACCACTACACTTAACTGCATTGATCTCTATTAGACTGGCTAGCTATGCATACCTAACATGGACCTTCCAATACTGTCAGCTTGCTGTTATCGAACTAGCGTCACAAAATTGACAGCAAGATTGCTAGCCAGCTGAGACTGGCTGAGAACCAACTAACCAACCAAAGATTTATACAGATTCATCATTGCCACCAACAGTTAGCTGTATGGATAATTCTATTTTTAGTAACGGAGTGTTTTCCAGGCAAGTGTGGAATAAATGGCTACCAAATTGAGATTCTTTATTTGGTAACATTAGCTATCTTACGTCAGCTAACGTCAGTCAAAGATAGAACAAATAAACAAACATGTTTACTCTGCTGAAGGTAGTTAGTTAAATTACCAGTCCAGCAGTGACCACCATGGCATAGGCGAAATTGATTGACCCTGTGTATACTGAAGGATACTGTAGATGGCTATATGATTTAGCTGATTGGCTTTCAGAGTTCAATACAGGACTGCAATGTTAGCTAGCTAACTTATCCAGCTAGGCTAGCTAACGTCAGGTCACCTCTAATTGAGAATCTTCTGTTTTGTTGTGAAGGGGAAAAAAATGGATGGTATCGCATCACTTCTCAGCTGTCGTCGAAATGGATTCCCCATCAGTTCAGCCTGAAAATCCCTGATAATCTATAGGTCACCGCATCATTCTTGATAGCCGCAGAATCAGGGTGAGTCTTGTAGGTAGAATGGTGAAATATGATGCTTGTTTGTAATTAGGACAGCCAGGCATAGAACATCACACGGGCATGAGGACAAACAGTGAAAAATAAACGTTTTCAAAAAAGAAAAAAATCTTGCTTAAAGAAGTTCTGAGGTTACTGTGTGTTGGTCGTTCGAAGTTAACAACACCATTATTCAAGTGTTTGTGCACGTCTCCTCTACCTAGCGTGCGGTATCAGTATCCACTATGAATTCCGGATTTTGAGGTTCACTATGAGCAGACCAATACACAGGGAGTCGAAACTTCCCGATTCTACCAGTGAAATGAAAATGTGCTAGTTCTAGCTTGTAGTTTGGATAAATGTGATGTTGATGATATAGTAATGACTATATGCCAGGGTGAAATACCCCTTCAATAGTTGCCAAAGTTCCCGGAGCATGTAGTACAGTGGAGGCTACTGAGGGGAGGACGGCTCATAATATCGGCTGGAATGGATGTATTTGACCATTCCACTGAGTCCGCTCAAGCCATTAACACGATCCCCGCCCTCACCAATTAAGGTGCCACCAACCTCCTGTGAGGTTTTTAAATACAGGTTAGATAAATAGTAATACACTTTTGGTTCAGGGACAGTTCAAATGGAACATCTATCTCAGATATATTGTCATTCACGGTGATGATTGCCGACAGTGGTAAAGTAATCCAATGAAGGCAGAGAGAGCTGACTGAAGTTCTTGTGGTTTTTCACTTGAGTCATTTTTCTGTCAGCTTTTGGAAGACATCCTGCTGTTCGGTGGATTAAACCATTCTCTGGGTGTGGCAGAGGGTGGAGGTAAAACGAACCATCTATTGAAAATGAATCATTCTTAATAAAATGACAGATAGGCCTTTAGGGAAATTGTCTCATGTGTGTCAGGCTGTATGTCTGGTTAGATTTATAGAAGTTATGATTGAGTATGATTAATTATGTTTTCTATACTTTTATATGTGTGGTTTACTAGATCGTGTGAGAAATTTGTCACCAAGTCTAAAGCTGTTAGTCACATGAACACACCTACAGTAAGGTGTGTTTGCGTGTGAGTAACAGATATATACCACACACACAAAAGTACAAAGACACAAGACACCCACACCCCCACCCCCCCACACACACACACACACACACACTGACTCACCTCTATCTCACACTTTTATACTTAAGACCCAGATCTCTTTTTTCACATTCAATCTCTCCTTACTTGATCACAAACTTTCGTACTCATCCTAACACACACACACACCCGTTGCAGTGGGCAAACCAGTTTCCTTCATTGTACTTGTCAATGCAAAGCAGCAGCAGAAGTAATAACCCGGCTGTCATAGTGTCGTGTTGCAGCTTGTGCAAGGGCAGACAGAGGAGACAGTTTCACAAGAGGGAGGGGAAGGGGGGGGGGGTAAAGGGAAGAGTGTGGGCCACGAAAAGGAGGGATGAAAGACAAGGAACTGGGGAAGGGGAAGAAGGAGTGGGGAGGTATGGGGGTAAGGAATTGGATTTGTTTGGAACATAATCATGCTGTGTGATCTATATCTATATGCAAAACTGTACGGTTCCTGTTTCTGGTTCCTCCTGCTCAAATGGGGGTATGTTGAAAAGGTCCAAAACACAGCTCAAAGTAGAGTAGAGTAGAGTAGTGGTCAGAAATAAGCCATTTTAATGAATTTGTTGCGCCCACAAATTCTGAGTCATGTTTTTCTTTATATCACTGTAGTGGTCCTTTCAGGGAAGTGTGGTTGGTGATCCATAGTCAATATTATTTTGGGCTGTGTTGCTATGATATTCAGGTTAGTGTTGTTGTTTTGAATGTGATGTTTTGTGTGTTACTGATGGGTGTGTTAAAGGGGTGCATTCAGGTTCAATTAAGTACCTTGTGGTGTTGTTGGGTGTTTATAGAGTTATGGCATTCAGACCATTATTGTAAGATACAAACTGTACTGTTCTGTTAAACCCAATGTTAAGTGCTATAGTATTTCTGTTATGTGCAGAAAGGGCGGAGACTTACCAGAGGGCGTGACCACAGGGAATGGATCCTTGCTGTTTAATAGGCCCCTCATCCTGACGGACGCTGGCATCTACCAATGTGTGGCCATGAACTCTGTGGGGGCGGATAACGCAGAGGTGGAGATCACTGTGACAGGTAGGTTAGGCTATCACTCATGTTAGAGAGCAATATTGAATGAGTAATAATTGTCTTACTTTAGTCCTGGATATATATGTTGTATTTTATTTTTCATTTATTTTTGTATCCTGAAACAAAATTCTGTAAAATACCTTTGTTCTGTTAAACAAAGAAGTTTAGCTAACAAAGCCAGTTTATACAATCACACACACATTTTCAAAATGATGTGTATTTCTGTATCTCTTTGAATATCACATCACTTCCGATTGTCCTTCTCCCTCAGAGTTGCCTCAGAAGCAGGCGTCGTTCGACAGTCTCCTGATGGTAATAGTGGGAGGAGTGGCCGGAGTACTGCTTCTAGTCATGATCATCATCGTCATCTCTGTGACCCGTCACCACAAACACAAGAACAAGAAACTGTCGAGGGAACTCACTGTGAGGAAGTATGTTTTCAAACTTTACAGTAAATCCCCTAAAATCGTTTTAGAATCTTAAGGATAAATGTTACGCCGAAACAGTAATTCCGAATATTTTACAATGCCTCTGTCTCTCAGGGAGGAGATCAGTACTCTCTCCAGACAGGCATCTTTCAGGAAAATGAACTCAGTCAGTATGGACACTAGAGGACAGGTAGGATATTAAATCACCATATCTTACAGTATGTGGCAGTGGAGGCTGGTGGGAGGAGCTATAGGAGGATGGGCTCCTACGGCAGCGTAGCCTAGTGGTTAGAGTGTTGGACTAGTGACCGGAAGGTTGCGAGTTCAAACCCCCGAGCTGACAAGGTACAAATCTGTCGTTCTGCCCCTGAACAGGCAGTTAACCCACTGTTCCCAGGCCGTCATTGAAAATAAGAATATGTTCTTAACTGACTTGCCTGGTTAAATAAAGGTAAAATTTAAAAAAAAATAATGGCTGGAATGAAATAAATGGAACGGAGTCAAACATATGGTTTTCATGTCCGATACCGTTCTATTTATTCCATTCCAGCCATTACAATGAGCCCGTCCTCCTATAGCTCCTCCAACTAGCCTCCACTGGTCTGTGGTCTAGGCATGCTGTCATTCTGTAAATAAATACTAGCACTTCCATGAGCATTATCTATTTGCTTGAAGTTAATATGGTCATTTTTTTCTCTCTCTCCCTCACTCTGTCCCTGTCCCTGTCTCATTCTCTCCCTCCTCCCTCTCTCCCTTCCCACTCTTTCTTATCCCCTGTTCTTTTAGACAGAGGAGGAAATCCCTCTCAGAATGGAGGGGACACTGCGGACCAGTCTGTCCTCCGTAGTGGTCAGTCTCCATTTCACTCTTTCTCTGCATGTGAGGGAGACCTCCGATTTAGCCTCCAGATGCATGGCCGTTAAGTTCTGAGCTGCGCAGGGCAGGCAAATCTCATTCTAATTTTAACATTTATATAATTCAATTAAATGCAAGGAGCTTCTTTTCTTTAAATAACATTTATGTGAAAAGAAAAGTAGTGCATACTGTATATTAATTATACTTTATTAAGTTATTAAGACTTCATGCTTTCCCTCCATCTTCTTTTCTGGGACTCCTGCTTCGGAAGCCATCTTAAATCAGACTTTTCAGTGCATAATGTGTTTAAAGTGATCTTTTTCTCCCTTTCCTTCACACACAGGAGCAAGGGCGCATTAGGGAGAGTCGATCTACTCTGGTAGGGAGCGGGGGGGCTAGACTACCTGGGTCGACCTGTTCTGTACAATTCTTCACGAAGAGGGAGGGAGAGCAGAGCCATGGACAGAGAGGAGGAGAACAGACTTAGGGTGGAGTCAAATGAGCAGAACAGCACCATGTCTTTGGTAAGTGTGTGTGTGTGTGTGTGTGTGTGGGGCGGGGGGCAAAATTCAGTGACATTTTTATAAATCCGCTGTTCTTTCAGAATTTCTGGTGCAACGCTAGACATGAGACATCAAAAATGACATACTCAATTTCTTGTAAACCTTTTGAACTCATAGCTTTAGTAGAGGTTGCTAGAGATACTTAAATGGTCTATAGTTATGGATGAGTCGTATTTTCCTTTATCTAACCACATATTTACCACTTGTCTCACAGTCAAACCATCTCCACCCCCCCTCTCCAACCCTTTCCCTTCCCCATGGAACAGTCCGTCGAGCTGCTGAGGTCCCTGACCGGCAGTGCCATCATCCCAATGGAGTGGGGTTTACATATACGACAGGGGCCCGGTAGCAGGAACACCCACTCCCCTCTCAGTTGCAACAATCCTCCCATCACAGACGACGAAGACGAGGATGAAGGTGTGGAGGGGGAGTGGGAAACGTGCCCCAGGATGAGTCCGTTGGATCAGGGGAGGTCAGAAGACCAGGACAGCAAGACCAACAGTGCTCAGATCTCAGAAGTAGAATGTGGACTCAACTCTCACTTCCAGCAGAACAATGGAACATTGACACCCAAACCGCTCCCCAAATACCAGCCCAATGGCATCCTCCTCACCTCATCACCACACGCCTCCTTCATCCACAAGGCCCAGATTGTATAGGGCGGTAGGGCTGGGTAAGGGCCGGTGACATATTCTACGATGAGGCACACTTTGCTACACAACACCACTCTAACAGTGCTTTGTATGTGATTGGTTGTGACTGTTTGGGATACAAGGTCGTTGGTGGCATACCTCGGTGGGGGCCAGTTTACTTACTTTTCACTTCTGAAATATACCTCCACCTTCGGCTCAAGCGCTCAAGACATTTATGATCAGCAAGTAAAGCTTCTTTCAAGAAAGACTCCTTGGCGTAGAGATACAAATAAGTAACACATACATATCACAGGGGAGAAGCTGGACATGTGTGATGTCAAATTAAAAGCACATGAATGTCAGGTTGGACATAGACAGACCAAAGTAGTCTTTGTATCACAGCAATAATAATCCCCCCAGGCCCAGGAAGCATCAAACTGAGAGGAACTAAAAGACTGCTGTGCTTTATTATTGTAAAGCTTTTTTGCTACAACGACTTGGTGACAGGACTAAGGTGCAAGATTAGAATATCAACTACGCACCAATAGAGCCTGCCAAGTGGAATCCATGTTGGCGAACTTCCCACCCTCCTTCTAGATGAGGATACATCCCGTAGTGTTCTGTTCACCCTCAGACGGAGTCCATCTTTTTGACTTGACGTGTGGGAGGAGTTTATCTGGAGAATACCCCTCCTTGCCATGAAACGTGGGTGTGCACAAACTTTGATCTCGCTGTGGTCTAAGATGTCAAAAGCTGAAGACTGCATTTTAGACAAGAGGTTCAACAAAATCTGACACCTGAGCACAGTGAGAGCCTATGTGTAAATGTACTAGAAGTGGGAAAAAGTATTGTTCTTCTATTTTCTTACGCCACAGACAAGATAACTGCAATATGCCTTTGTTTGTATGAATACAGTAAAAATAGCCTTTGCTTTGTAGGCCAAAATAGTATTATGTTTGAATCTACTGTATTATAATGACTTGAGTGCGGCCAAAATGACACCTTATTCCCTACATAATGCACTACTTTTGACCAGAGCCCTATGAGCCCTGGGCAAAAGTAGTGCACTAGATAGGGAATAGGATGTAATTTCATGCTGTACATAAGTGTTTCTTTCATGCCATGTTCCTGGGAACATCTTACTGTATTTCACAGGTTTGTACACATTTACTTGTAATTCAGTGGAGGCTGGAGAGAGGAGCTATAGGAGGATGGGTTCATTGTAATGGCTGGAATGGTATAGATGGAACGGAGTCAAACATGTGGTTTCCATATGTGCGATGTGTTTCATACCGTTCCATCATTCCTTTTCAGCCATTACAATGAGCCAGTCCTCATATAGCTCCTCCCATCAGCCTCCACTGCTGTAATTGTATTTTATGCACAGGCTTCCATGTATGAAACGTTGGACTCACACACACATTCTTCTTTAGGAGAGCAGTGGTATCATTCCGTGGTTTTTAACTCATTTCCTTTGTATAATACTGTAACGCTATCTCTAAGTGAATGTATTACCTACATGCACTGAGTGTACAAATCATTATGAACACCTGCTCTTTCCATGACATAGACTGACAAGGTGAATCCAGGTGAAAGCTGTGATCCCTTATTGATGTCACTTGTTAATCCACTTCAATCATTGTAGATGAAGGGGAGGAGACAGGTTAAAGAAGTATTTTTAAGCCTTGAGACAATTGAGACATGGATTGTGTTTATGTGCCATTCAGAGGGTGAATGGACAAGACAAAATATTTAAGTGCCTTTAAACTGGGTATGGTAGTAGGTGCCAATGCGTACCGGTTTGTGTTAAGAACTGCAATGCGGCTGGGTTTTTCACGCTCAACAGTTTTCAATGTAAGTAGTCTGGGTGGCCATTTAATTAACTGTTCAGAAGTCTTATGGATTGGGGGTAGAAGCTGTTAAAGAGCCTTTTTGTCCTAGACTTGGCGTTCTGGTACCACTTGCCGTGCGGTAGCAGAGAGAACAGTCTATGATTTGGGTGACTGGAGTCTTTGACAATTTTTGGGCCTTCCAATGACACAGCCTATGTACTGGATGTCAGGAAGTTTGGCCCCGGTTATGTACTGGACCGTACGCACTACCCTCTGTAGCGGCTTACGGTCAGATGCCAAGCAGGCGCCATACCAGTTGGTGATGCAACCGGTCAGGATGCAACCGGTCACTTTTCGAGGATCTGGGGACCAATGACAAATCTTTTCAGTCTCCTGAGGGGGAAAAGGTGCCGTCGTGCTCCTCTTCACAACTGTCTTGGTGTGTTTGGACCATGATAGCCATGATAGCCTTTCAAAGCACCTCGTGGCTACGAACGTGTGTGCTACGGGTCTGTAGTCATTTAGGCAGGTTGCTTCGTGTTCTTGGGCACAGGGACTATGGTGGTCTGCTTGAAACATGTTGATATTACAGACTCAATCAGAGACATGTTGAAAATGTCAGTGAAGACACCTACCAGGTGGTCAGCACATGCCCGGAGCATACGTCATGGTAAACCGTCTGGCCCCCCAGCCTTGTGTATGTTGAACTGTCTAAAGGTCTTACTCACGTCGGCTACGGAGAGTGTGATCACACAGTCGTCCGGAACAGCTGATGCTCTCATGCATGCCTCATGCATGTGTTGCTTGTCTCGAAGCAAGCATAGAAGTGATTTAGCTCGTCTGGTAGGCTCGTGTCACTGGGCAGTACGTGACTGTGCTTCCCTTTGTAGTCTGTAATAGTTTGCAAGCCCTGCCACATAAGAAGAGCGTCGGAGTTTTGAGGGAGCGTGCAATTTGCATGCTAACTGCAGGAATGTTCACCAGAGTTGTTGCCAGAGAATTGACTTAATTTCTCTACCATAAGCCGCCTCCAATGTTGTTTTAGAGAATTTGGCAGTACGTCCAACTGACCTCACAACTGCAGACCACGTGTATGGCGTTGTGTGGGCGAGCTGTTCCCCATGGTGGCAGGAGGGTTATGGTATGGACAGCCCAAAATCCTGAGGCCCATTGTGTCATTCATCCGCCGCCATCACCTTATGTTTCAGCATGATAATGCACGGCCTCATGTCGCAAGGATCTGGACACAAGTCCTGGAAGCTGAAATGTCCCAGTTCTTCCGCGGCCTGCATACTCACCAGATGTTTTTTTTATTTTTTTTAATATATTTTTTTAACCTTTATTTAAGTAGGCAAGTCAGTTAAGAACAAATTCTTATTTTCAATGACGGCCTAGGAACAGTGGGTTAACTGCCTGTTCAGGGGCAGAACGACAGATTTGTACCTTGTCAGCTCCAGTTTCTGCCAATATACAGCAACTTCGCACATTGAAGAGGAGTGGGAAAACATTCTACAGGACACAATCAACAGCCCGATCAACTAAATGCGATGGAGATGTGTCATGTTGCAGAAAGCAAATGGTGGTCACACTCACACCAGATACTGACTGCTTTTCTTATCCACACCCCTATCACCCCTATCATATCTGTATTCCTAGTCATGTGAAATCCATAGATTAGGGCCTAATTTATTTATTTCAATTGATTGATTTCCTTATATGAACTGTAACTCAGAAAAATCTTTGAAACTGTTGCATGTTGCATTCATTTTTGTTTTTATATTTTTGTTTATATCAACCCGGGTATTTATTTTACATGACAGACATTATCAATCAAATGTATTTATAAAGCCCTTACATCAGCTGATGTCACAAAGTGCTGTACAGAAACCCAGCCTAAAACCCCAAACAGCAAGCAATGCAGGTGAAGAAGCATGGTGGCAAGGAAAAGAGCCTAGGAAGAAACCTAGAGGAACCAGGTTATGAGGGGTGGCCAGTCCTCTTTTTGGCTGTGCCGGGTGGAGATTATAACAGAACATGGCCAAGATGTTCAAATGTTCATAGATGACCAGCAGGGTCAAATAATAATAATCACAGTGGTTGTCGAGGGTGCAACAGGTCAGCACCTCAGGAGTAAATGTCAGTTGGCTTTTCATAGCCGATCATTTAGAGTATCTCTACCGCTCATGCTGTCTCTAGAGAGATGAAAACAGCAGGTCTGGGACAGGTAGCACGTCCGGTGAACAGGTCAGGGTTCCAAAGCCGCAGGCAGAACAGTTTAAATTGGAGCAGTGGCACAACCAGGTGGACTGGGGACAGCAAGGAGTCATCAGGCGAGGTAGTCCTGAGGCATCGTCCTAGGGCTCAGGTCCTCTGTGTGTGTGTGTGTGAGTGCGAGAATACTTAAATTCACACAGGACACCGGAGAAGACAGGAGAAATACTCTAGATGTAACAGACTAACCCTAGCCCCCCGACACAAACTACTGCAGCATAAATACTGGATGCTAAGACAGGAGGGGTCGGGAGACACTGTGGCCCCGTTGGACGATATCCCTGGACAGGACCAAACAGGAAGGATATAACCCCACCCACTTTGCCAAAGCACAGCCCCCACAGCACTAGAGGGATATCTCCAACCACCAACTTACCATCCTGAGACAAGGCCGAGTATAGCCCACGAAGATCTCCCCCACGGCACAACCCAGGGAGGGTGCAAACCCGGACTGGAAAATCACGTCAGTGACTCAACCCACTCAAGTGACGCACCCCTCCTAGGGATGGCATGGAAGAGCACCAGTAAGCCAGTGACTCAGCCTCTGTAATAGGGTTTGAGGCAGAGAATCCAGGTTGAGAGAGGGGAACCAGCCAGGCAGAGACAGCAAGGGCTGTTCATTTCTCCAGTGCCTTTCCGTTCACCTTCACACTCCTGGGCCAGACTGCACTCAATCATAGGTCCTACTGAAGAGATGAGTCTTCAATAAAGACATTACCGTTGTTGATAAGCCATCTGTCATCAGGCAGTAACTCGGGTCAAGCTAATTTTAGGTTGTCACTTGTTACCACAGCCACAAAGTCATGAAGCCAGTTACTCAATTTCCCTTCTTAAAATCAGATTTAATATTTAACCCTAACCACACTGCTAACCTTATGCCTAACCCTAATCTTCAATTAAGACCTAAAAGCACATTTTTGTTTTCATTAATTTTTACAAGTGGACTGGAGGCAGGGCATGAAAGGGATAACGAATCCAGTTGTTTGTGTCATCCGTTTTGGGTGCTTCACTTTATCACATTTGACATTGTCCGTAAGGTTGAGTTCATTTGCACACAAAAGAAATCATACAATGATGGAAAGACATGTGTGTTGTCCTTGTTAATGCAGACAGAAAAGAGCTTCAACTTCTTAATCATAGCCTCAATTTTGACCCGCACATTGAATATAGTTGTGGAGAATCCCTGTAATCCTAGATTCAGATCATTCAAGTGAGAAAAAACATCACCCAAATAGGCCAGTCGTGTGAGAAACGTGTCATCATTCAACCGGTCAAACAAGTGAAAATTATGGTCAGTAACAAAAACTTTAAGCTAGTCTATCAATTTTTTTTTTTTTAAACGTATACTTTGCCCCTTGATAACCTGCGCACTTCTGTATGTTGTAAAAAGCTTTACATAGTCGCTGCCCATATCATTGCATAACGCAGAAAATACACGAGAGTTCAGGGGCCTTGCTTGAACAAAGTCTAACTTTTTCACTGTAGTGTCCAAAACGTCTTTCAACAATGGCCATTCCCTTGGCAGCAAGAGCCTCTTGGTGGATGCTGCAGTGTACCCAAGTGACGTCGGGAGCAACTGCTTGCACATGCATTACCACTCCACTATGTCTCTCTGTCATGGCTTTTGCGCCATCAGTAAGATACCAACACATCTTGACCACCAAAGTCCATTTGATGTCACAAAGCTGTCCAGCAGTTCAAAAATATCCTCTCATGTTTTCCTGGTTTCCAGTGTTTTGTAGAAAAGGATGTCTTCCTTAATTGATTCCCGATAAACGTAACGGACATATACCAGGAGCTGTACCAGGCCCACCACGTCTGTTGACTCATCCAGCTGTAACGCATATAATTCACTGGCTTATATGCAAAGCAGTAATTGTTTCAAAACATCTCATGCCATGTCACTGATGCTCAAGAAACAGTGTTGTTTGATGAAGGCTTTATCTGTAGTTTTTTTGGCCTTTCCCCAGCCATAACCGCAGCAGCAGGAAGAATTAAATCTTCACAATAGTATGGGGCTTGCCTGTCCTAGCCACTCGGTAGCTCACCATATAAGACACTTCTAGCCACTTCTTATTAATAGCATCTGTTGCTTTTATACATGTCTTACTACTCGAAAGTCATCTTTATTCTCACTCAAAAAACTCCCGTGGCTTATTTTTCAAATTGTCATGTTTTGTTTCCAAATGCTTGCACAAGAGTGAAGGATTCCCGTCAGAGAGTAACGGTTTGACTAGGCTACCTGTACTTGACATTGTGTTGTTATTTCGCTGACCACTAGATGGTTTAATTTTTATTTTTGGCAGTGAAACTAAGCTACTCAGGCAAGAAAAAAAACTCACCCAAATGTATAGCCCTGTTGGAAAATATAAATCTTCTGTTTGTTTTATATATATATATAAACATCCCCTTTTCAGGACCTTATCTTTCAAAGAAAATTTGTAAAAATCCAAATAATTTCACAGATCATTATAAAAGGGGTTAAACACTGTTTCACATGCTTGTTCAATGAACCATAAGCAATTAATGAACATGCACCTGTGGAGCGGTCATTAAGACACTAACAGCTTACAGATGGTAGGCAATTGAGGTCACAGTTAGGAAAACGTAGGACACTAAAGAGGCCACTGACTCTGAAAAACACCAAAAGAAAGATGCCCAGGGTTCCTGCTCATCTGCGTGAACGTGCCTTAGGCAAGCTGCAAGGAGGCATGAGGACTGCAGATGTGGCCAGGGCAATAAATTGTCATGTCCGTACTATGAGACACCTAAGACAGCGCTTACAGGGAGACAGGACGGACAGATAATTGTCCTCGCAGTGGCAGACCACGTGGAACAACACCTGCACAGGATCGGTACATCCGAACATCACATCTGTGGGACAGGTACAGGATGGCAACAACAACTGCCCGACTTACAACAGGAACGCACAATCCCTCCATCAGTGCTAAGACTGTCCTCAATAGGCTGAGAGAGGCTGGACTGAGGGCTTGTAGGCATGTTGTAAGGCAGGTCCTCACCAGACATCATCGGCAACAACGTCGCCAGACAGGACTGGCAAACAGTGCTCTTCATGGACGAGTCGCGGTTTTGTCTAACAAGGGGTGATGTCGGATTCGCGTTTATCGTCGAAGGAATGAGCGTTACACCAAGGCCTGTACTCTGGAGCGGGATTGATTTGGAGGTGGAGGGTCCGTCATGGTCTGGGGCGGTGTGTCATTGCATCATCGGACTGAGCTCGTTGTCATTGCAGGCAATCTCAACGCTGTGCGTTACAGGGAAAACATTCCCCTCCCTCATGTGATACCCTTCCTGCAGGCTCATCCTGACATGACCCTCCAGCATGACAATGCCACCAGCCATACTGCTCGTTCTGTGCGTGACTTCCTGCAAGACAGGAATGTCAGTGTTCTGCCATGGCCAGCGAAGAGCCCGGACCTGAATCCCATTGAGCACGTATGGGACCTGTTGGATCGGAGGGTGATGGCTAGGGTCATTACCCCAAGAAATGTCCAGGAACTTGCGGATGCCTTGGTGGAAGAGTGGGGTAGCAAGAACTGGCAAATCTGCTGCAGTCCATGAGGAGGAGATGCACTGCAGTACTTAATGCAACTGGTGGCCAACTGGTCGTTACTTCTGATTTTGACCCCACCTTTGTTCAGGGACACATTATTCCATTTGTTTGTCACATGTCTGTGGAACTTGTTCAGTTTATGTCTCAGTTGTTGAATCTTGTTATGTTCATAAAAATATTTCCACATTTGCTTAAAATAAATGCAGTGGACAGTGATAGGAGTTTATATATATTTTTAAATGTGAATCACATTTTTATTTGGCATACCCCTGACGGCATTACGCGTACATTCTCCAGTTTGGGAATACCTGCCTTAGACAATACAGAATACATTTGTATTAGCTACTAATTAACATGCAAATCTGATTTGTAGACTAGCATCAGTTAGCCCGTAACGAGCTATTCAGCCTCGCTAGCATTATCAAATGATAACTTTACCTGGGGCTCCCGAGTGGCACAGCGGTCTAAGGCACTGCGTCTCAGTGGTAGAGGTGTCATTACAGACCCTGGTTCGATTCGAGGCTGTATCACAACCAGCCGTGATTGGGTGTCCCATAGGGCAGCACACAATTGGCCCAGCGTCGTCCGGGGTAGGCCGTCATTGTAAATAAGAATTTGTTCTTAACTGGACTACCCTGGTTAAATAAAGGTAAAACAATTAAAATAACCAGCAGTATCTAGACAATTCACAAACTTATATGAGCTATGCCCTAACTTGCAATGAGGTAGCTATATAGCTACACTAATGCTAGCTAAAACGTTAGCTAGCCTGCCTCACTTCATCAAATGTTAGCTACCTTGTGGTTACCAGAAAGGTCTTTCCAGTATCACCCCACTGGTAGTTGCACACCTGAGCCCATGTTGTCAACAAGGCATCACTGTGCATCATCCAGAAACATACAACATATATTTTCCATAGTTGCGAGAAGTAGGGGATCTGAGGTTACTACAGCTCACCTGAAAAAAAAAAATTGGAATACATTTTTTCAAATATTCATGAAGGAACCAGTGGGATGCTCGAGGGGGTTGTGGAGGAACGCCCCCAATCAAGGGCTGCCGTTGCACACTATTGTTTTCAAAGGGATTAGTTGCTTTTTAGGGGCAGTTGCTCTTTAATAAGGATTAAGGCCTGCAGTCTGAACAAGGCTTTTGTATCTCTCATTTACTCAAGTATATTTTGGTAGTTACCTATAGCTCTGTAGCAGGAGGTTCTGCAGACCAAGTTTTTCCTGGTGGTCACATGGTCATGACTATTGGAGATAGTTGGCCCTTAGTTGAGGAAAAAGATCTGACGTCATACATATTGAAAACTTGGATGCCTGTGTATACAGAGCATGACATGAGATCTGCCTTTTGCAGACCTATGTAGGGGAAGCAATTATTTGATGACAGAGTCAAACGGTCCTCGGCTGTGGTTCACAGAAGCAGCAAACGTACACAACGGTTGCAAATATCAATAGCAGGAACCACGTTAGAAGAAAAGATGATTGGGTCGTTTCAAATAAACATTTGCCAGAACAAACAGTCACTCAAATAGTGGCCGAATAAATTCAACCACACAACTACTCACATTGTTTCAAGACCACGGACAGTATATGCTGTCAGAGAGAGAAAAAGTTGTGCTGTATTCGATGTTCTATCTCAAGCATGCAACAATAAAAAAATGCACAACACAAAATGTCATGTACCTAGTACTTCCAATTGCAACGTCATTACCTTTGTTTTTAACCACACAATCAGTGATCTAAAGTTGAAGTAATGTTTTACACGTTGTATTCAAATTGATATGAACGAGATAGCAACAAAAAGCAAGCTGTAGATTAAAACAAAAAGTCCCTTCACCATTATGACTATCATTTAAAAACATAGTCCTTTGTCCTGTCCTTCTTTATGAAATGGGCAATGGCAGGTTCATATAGCTTGTCTTTTGATTTTAAATCTGAAAGAAGTTATTTTTCGATTGAGGTCAAAGCCAGGGCTGACAGTCAGACCTGTCCAGTGGTGTTCCTGGAATATGTCTTGAAAATGTTCTTTCTACTGATGCAGTGGACACTGGAATGGTGAAAACTAGACAGGTAGGCAGATACAATTGGTGCCTACTATCAATTAGTCTCTTCTGTTGGAGAAAGTGGAGCAGATCAGCCAGGCTCTTACCCTCGAAGTCAGACATTGAGTATATAACGGTGAGTTCTGTTTTAAGCCGCGGCAAATCAAAATTAGGGCCATAGTTTTCCTCGAGACTTGAGAATGCAGCGTTTGGAAAGTTTGGTGTTTCCCTATATATTGAGAACTTCTGTGGGTCAAGGAGGGCAAGGAACATGAGCCTTTCATGGTCATTGAACCTGTTTATTAGCTGACTGACAATGTTGTCGATGATCGCACTGTGTTGCTAGCTGTTGGTACTGCCCGTGAACGTCTCCTTGTATGTGTCCTGCGCCCCCGTCGGAACTCCGGTCTCACTCACAGTGTCCTCGTAGATGGAATCGAATTTTCCTCCCCCCCCCTCTGTGGTGTTGCAGAAGTCATCCACACTGGACAAGCAGAACGACATGTCAAACTCCCTGTTCTGCAATATTCCAAATAAGCACATCAGAGTATGCAAATACAGAGTAGAACGCGGAAGCAGAACTCGAAGCTTGTCATGTGCATCATGTATCCATCTGCGCAGTGAACGGTGTCTTCATCAAAGTCATCGTGATGGTTCACTATGTATTCGAAGTTTGATGAGTTCCGCCTTTTTTCCCCCACACACAGTGCAAACTAAGCTTGAGGAGAAGTTCCATCGTGTTGGCGCCATGCTGGGTAGTCTTCGCTGGCACATTTCATCCAGTAGTTTTGTTCGTTTGACAGCGGCCCCATCGTAACACTGTGCCACAACTTTGACCGTGCATTCACACTC
This sequence comes from Oncorhynchus gorbuscha, assembly GCF_021184085.1. Classification (NCBI taxonomy): domain Eukaryota; kingdom Metazoa; phylum Chordata; class Actinopteri; order Salmoniformes; family Salmonidae; genus Oncorhynchus; species Oncorhynchus gorbuscha. The sequence continues at coordinate 21,261,136 of NC_060193.1, forward strand.
CTCTAGAAAGCTGATAATTCGGACAGCAACCGGTTCTGCCCGTTTATCCTCAGTTATATCCTCAAATTTGAATAACCTTTCATTCACACCACCATCGGTAGAGTAACGCAACACATAAGACATTTGGGCTACGTTGCTGATGTCTCTCGTCTCGTCAACCATGATGGTTACAAAGGGGGTCTACTTAAATTTTTCCTTCGTGACATCAGTCAATAAATTTGAGACCGTGTGTATCAGGTAATTTGGAATTTTGCTGGAAGTGCCTGTGAACACGGTAGCCATAGCCAAATGGCAGTTTAACGTGCTGTCATACTCAGCCAAGAAATCCAGTGTTTCCAAGTAGTTTCCCTTATTAGCTGATTCTTTGCCCTCATCGTGACCTCTGAATGCTAATTCTTGTTTGCCTAAAAACACAACCGTATGAATAAGTCGCTTTAGAATCTCCCTGTTGTGCCTGACTTTACCATTGCGAGCAAGTGTCTCAATGCACCGCGGCTCGTTAAGAAGAAACTCAACTCGTTAAATTGTGGCGCAGTGTTATGATGGGGCCGCAGTCATGGCCTCTGGAATAAACGCCGTACAAACCAAGGTGAAAGAAATTTCCCGCAAACTCTGTTCATTCATTGCTATGCGCACTCTCTTAATCTGGTGATGTCACAAGGTGCTGGTAAACTAAAAGAATGCAAGATTTTTTTTCTGTCAATTTGGTGGCCCTAGCAGCATTTTTCTCAAGATCTGTGTCCCCCCCAAAAATGTAACTCACTGTAGCTCGCAGGTGTGAAGTTGAGTTTTTGTGTCGAAGTGCTGACTTCCTCAAACAGGCTAAATCTTTGAAACCAGTTGTCCAGGTTGAGCTGTTATCAGTGCTGAAGTGTAGGCAATTCCAACAGTAAAGCTTTTTTGTTGGCTCACAGCCACAGATAGTGCTAATAATTATTAACTTGAAAATGCCTTTCAAAACTCTTTCCACCAAATCAGGCAGTGCAGAGTTGGTCTCCCAGTCTGTACAAGATTACATTTTTAATTAAAAGTTAGTCTTGAAAAGGGCGATGCTAACAATTTAGCCACCTAATCGTCCTTGATTACTCTCTCTGCAGTTGCCATCGCTACATACTCACTGCAAAAAGCTAGCTAGGTTCAAGTGTGAGAAAACAAAATACGGCTCGCTATTGGCTCTGAATTAGTGACGTATACATCATACAATTGTCCCACAGACAATTTTTGATTGGTTGATTTTACTGTCATTCCAAAATGCTGCTCTAATTGAAGTCAATATCAACGACATTGGCTGGTACCTTCTATTCAAAGCCTGAGTGTCTGGCCAATGAGCATTGAGCGCAGCTAGATTATTTCTACTAAGGGACTACCAAAGAAAAATTCTGATTGGATATTTTTTCTCTTGGATATTAACCCTTCTTTTTCCAATACAAACTGAAGAAATTCAAAAGGAAGATCATTACAATTAAGACAAATAAATATTAAATCAATGAAAACTCAATTACAAATTATAATATATACAGATTTGTATCTATCCTTAGGCACTCTCTGAGGGCAGAGAGGGTCCTGACGGTTCCTCACTGTGTGAAAACTCCTGGCCCTAACCACAAGCTGCAGTAGCCACACCTTGGGCCTGTTCAGGAAGGGGTTCGATTAATCTCGCCCGGGCGCCCATGTAGGACTGTTTTACATTGGCTGAAAATTGATTGCATTCCATTTGGAATGGGGCTGCCTCCCGGGTATGAACCAGGTGTCCTGTTTAAAGCTCACAGCGAACTCGGCCCAAAACAAAAGTGACCCAATTAAGGATACTTCTCCCTCCCGGCTTTCGGCCAGTGACTTGATGGGCCTTTGCCCGTGCCCCGCAGCTCAGTATAATCGAATCCACCCAAGGATGTTTTTACAGAATGTTCAGATTCATTGGGAAAGACGGGCTCATTAGCATGGCTCGAACTGAATAAATAGAATAACAAACACATGGTTTCCATGAGTTATACCATTCCAGCCATCATTATGAGCCGTCCGCCCCTCAGCAGCATCATGTAGAATAGATAAGATTGATTATCAGATAAAATGAACAGAGCTGACATGATTCCTTATTCTATTTCTAATCGGCAACTGTCAGAATGCAAGTGTGTGTGAATGAGGCCCACAATTCTGGGCGTTCCTGCATCTGGGCATTCCGGCTTCTACATGAACACCCCCCAAACATCTCATTGGTTCCTGCATGTGGCTTGTGTTTACATGACACTTTTGATATTCTGGATTTCCCCTGATTGTCCGTGCGATGAAAATGTGAATTAAAAAGTAAATAAAAGTATTCATTTTTATCCACAGGCCGCAATCACACCCTTCTTGAATGTTTCACATCATTGAATACAGCCCTGCATGATCTTGATGACTTCTAAACATGGAGATGTGTTAATTCAGGGATGCATCTGTCTGCTCACAGTATTACTAGTTACTGGGCGAAAAGCTCTATTATTCATGTTTTGTAGTGACTATGATTGTAGCCTTATATTTTACATGGTCAAAGTATGATTTGATCCGATGTTATACAATACTGACATCTGTATAGATATTTTTTTCAAAACTAATGTGTGGTACTGTGCTCTATCATCGCCAAGTCTAACGGTTGTATATGGAATAACAATGTTTGTAGTGAAACAAGAATTTATGACAACTTTATTCACAATTCCAAAATAACAATGAATGACAGCATTGTCAGAATGAAAGGTTGTGCCTGTAACCTGCATCCAACCAGGGGGTAATTTAAGGGGTGGGGGGGTTTACTATTATTTTTATTACTGGCCAATCTATCCCCTGTATGAAAAAAGTAACTTTGTCTTCCATTTTTGTTACATGCACATTATTCATATATAGTATTTTTTATACAAGGTATTACATGTCAGAAATAGTTTGATATACACATTACACCTGAAATGGTACTCAGACATTTCCGGTATGCATGATATGGTGTTCAGTCCTAACTATTACACAGATTACGAGTTTCTAATCCCACCCCTCAGTTACTCTCAGCCCATCCCACCTACCTCCATATCATGATTTCCATGTACCATATATTTCCAATATATATTTTGATCCCTTCCCAACATTAGAAAGAAGAGAAATGGTCATTTCCAATGATAGGCAATTCTTGTTATAGTCAAACCAACGCCGTAGCATCTTGACAACCCTGAAACATATGGATTCTAAAATGGGTGAAATCCTTATATTTCTTGCCACATTTCCCACAGACGTGGGGTTCGGTGACAGAGTGAAGTTTCGCTATGTGGGTTTTAAGGTAGGATGCCAGAGCAAAGGTTTTTTCACAGTGATCGCAGGTGAACGGCTTCTCTCCGGTGTGCAAGGCCGCATGGACTTTATATGATTCTTGTTGATAGAAACCCTTGCCACATTCGTCACAGGTATAAGTTGGGTCTTCGGTGTGGGTGCGTTCATGTCTCTTGAGCCCACGTTCACCTTTGAAGCCTTTCCCACAGTGGCTGCACACGAATGGCTTGCTGGTCAGGTGTGAAGCTTGATGAATCTTGAGATAATAAGACCGGATAAAGGTCATTGGGCATTTGTCGCAAGAATATGGCTTGGAATCCGTGTGCGTCTTCTTATGGTCGTTAAGAGTATACTTGGTTTTGAAACACATCTGACATTGAGGGCACTGGAATGCTCTCTCTTCTGAATGAACACTTGCGTGGATTTTCAAATTTTTATTCTCTGCGAAGCACTTCCCACATGTGGGACATTGGAATGGCTTCTCTCCCCTATGGACTGATGCTTGGTGCCGTTTGAGCTCCGAAGGAGTCTTGAAACCTTTCCCACACAATTCACAACGGTGAGCTCCTCCTCCACTGTGAGTTAGCTGGTGATTCTTGAGGTATTTCAACTTAACAAAGGTTTTTGGACATTTGTCACACGCATATGAATCTGAATTTGAATTGTGCAACATTGTGTGTTCCTTGAGACCACTTTTACTTTTAAAACACTTCTGACACACGAGGCATCGGAACGGTTTCTCTGTTGAATGAACGCTTGCGTGAGTGTCCAAATAATGCTTTGTTGCAAAGCACTTCCCACATGTTGGACACTCAAGCGGCTTCTCTCTTCTGTGGACCACTGCTTGGTGTATTCTGAGCTTCCAAGCAGTCGGGAAACATTTCCCGCATAATTCACAACAATAAGGTCTCTCTCCTGTGTGAGTCTGTTGATGCAGTTTTAAATTACTTGAATTCTTAAAAACCTTACCGCAGTCCAGACAGTGGTGCTCTTTCCTGGTGGTGGTAGTCTGTTTTTTCTTTATGTTGGGCCTTGGCTTTATGTTGTGAACATATTTGTCATTCAAGGTTTGTCCAGCTTTAGCATTCTCCTCCCATTGGTCATCAGCGTTTTCCTCACTTCCGTCTGATTCTGCCGCTGTGGGTTGTGCTTCTATTCTCTTCTTCTTCCTTCTGGGTCTGGTGGACACCACAGAGTCCCCACCTGGAGTTTGGGGGTCTGTACTTGGGGCCTGATTGTCTGTAGACCTGCTTGCTGGATTTTTGTCTGTAGGCCTGCTTGCTGGATTTTTGTCTGTAGGCCTGCTTGCTGCCTGTTTGTCTGTAGGCCTGCTTGCTGCCTGTTTGTCTGTAATAGCCACCTGTTTGATAGACTCAATGAGTGAGGAGGAAGGTATTTTAGCTAGAGATGTAAATGACTGTTCCAACGCTATGGTTTTAGCTCTGATCGTGGTCTCCTTCTTGACATTTGTAGTGTTGTCAGCCTCACCACTGGGAGTTGGCAAGTCAACCTGGGAAAAAAAGGGTTGCAATTTTTGGAATTATAACTCAGTCGCAGAGCAGCACCCAAGGGTACAACGGCAGTAGCAGTCAGTCCTGGGATTCAAGGATAATAATAGTAAAAGTCTCATTCTCACAGATAAAGTCAACCCCATGGTCGGACTGCACAATTATTGTAAACATGTAAAATATAGCAAACCTGAAAATCCTCTGCAAACTCTGGTGATAATGGTGCTTCCGTACATTCCTCCTCTTCCTCTGTCTGTGAGGTTCTTTCCACTGTATTTTCAGGTACTTCCTTACCAACAGTCATCTCCAAAAGCTTAATTTTCAGAGATTTAATCTCACTTTGACTCTGGCATAGCTCTGAACGCAGTGCTTCAGTGCCTTTAGAGATCCACTGGTTGATTTTGGTGAGAGTCTGTTTCACGAACTGTTTCATCACACATGTCAACTGGACCTAGAATCAGAGAACAGATACACACTTATTTTTCATTCCACAACAACCTTTTTTCAAGCTGTTGATGTTTGTCATCATGGAGCAGGGTTGCCATGTCATCGGTTCTCTTGCCAAATTAGCCTATTTGAAAATCATGTTGCGGGTTTTGTGTTTTTGGCTTCCTTTTCAGAGATTTAATCCCACTTTGACTCTGGCATATCTCTGAAAGCAGTGCTTCAGTGCCTTTAGAGATGAACTGGTTGATTCTGTTTGCTGCCTGTTTGTTGTCTGTAGGCCTGCTTGCTGCCTGTTTGTGTGTGTGTGTAATATATATATAAAAAACATAATGGGGAGAACAAGTATTTGATACACTGCCGATTTTCCCACTTACAAAGCATGTAGAGGTCTGTAGTTTTTTATCATAGGTACACTTCAACTGTGAGAGACGGAATCTAAAACAAAAATCCAGAAAATAATACATTGTATGATTTTTAAGTAATTAATTAGCATTTTATTGCATGACATAAGTATTTGATACATTAGAAAAGCAGAACTTAGTACAGAAACCTTTGTTTGCAATTACAGAGATCATACATTTCCTGTAGTTCTTGACCAGGTTTGCACACACTGCAGCAGGGATTTTGGCCCACTCCTCCATACAGACCTTCTCCAGATCCTTCAGGTTTCGGGGCTGTCGCTGGGCAATACGGACTTTCAGCTCCCTCCAAAGATTTTCTATTGGGTTCAGGTCTGGAGACTGGCTAGGCCACTCCAGGACCTTGAGATGCTTCTTACGGAGCCACTCCTTAGTTGCCCTGGCTGTGTGTTTCGGGTCGTTGTCATGCTGGAAGACCCAGCCACGACCCATCTTCAATGCTTTTACTGAGGGAAGGAGGTTGTTGGCCAAGATCTCGCAATACATGGCCTCATCCATCCTCCCCTCAATACGGTGCAGTCGTCCTGTCCCCCTTGCAGAAAATAATCCCCAGAGAATTATGTTTCCACCTCCATGCTTCACGTTCGGGATGGTGTTCTTGGGGTTGTACTCATCCTTCTTCCTCCAAACACGGCGAGTGGAGTTTAGACCAAAAAGCTCTATTTTTGTCTCATCAGACCACATGACCTTCTCCCATTCCTCCTCTGGATCATCCAGATTGTCATTGGCAAACTTCAGACGGCCTGGACATGCGCTGGCTTGAGCAGGGGAATCTTGTGTGCGCTGCACGAGGTGATATCTTGCATGGAGCCCCAGACCGAGGGTGATTGACCGTCATCTTGAACTTCTTCCATATTCTAATAATTGCGCCAACAGTTGTTGCCTTCTCACCAAGCTGCTTGCCTAATGTCCTGTAGCCCATCCCAGCCTTGTGCAGGTCTACAATTTTATCCCTGATGTCCTTACACAGCTCTCTGGTCCTGGCCATTGTGGAGAGGTTGGAGTCTGTTTGATTGAGTGTGTGGACAGGTGCAGTTAATACAGGTAATGAGTGGAGAACAGGAGGGCTTCTTAAAGAAAAGCTAACAGGTCTGTGAGAGCCGGAATTCTTACTGATTGGTAGGTGATCAAATACTTATGTCATGCAAATGAATTACTTAAAAAAAATATTCTGTCTCACAGTTGAAGTGTACCTATGATAAATTACAGACTTCTACATGCTTTGTAAGTAGGAAAACCTGCAAAATCGGCAGTGTATCAAATACTTGTTCTCCCCACTGTATATAGCATCCATGCTGTCATGGCATTTTTCTTTAAAAAAAAATCATATAGATTTAATTTCGCTGTGACCTGCTGCTGCTGACTATTAAGCAGTCTGTTGCTGAGTGAATGGTGGGGAGGGCCGGAGTGGTGTTTGTGCTGAGCAGCACGCGGGCACGTCGTGACAACTTTTTACCAGTTGTAGGTAGGCTCTTTAGAGCGTCATTATGGAGACACTATTTCCAACGCTTTTCCATTAAACATATTAACGCTCTAGAACTGATGCGCATCAAGTAATAATGGCAACAAAGTACTAGAAAACGACTTTAGGAGCACTAGAGTGCATTAGATACAGTTGCTTGGAGGTGGTTTAAACTTGACTTCGCTTAAAGAAAACCGTATCCTGCAAAGGGTTTCACTCAGTTCTTGGGTCTCGAGCACCGCGTGAGTAGAACTTTGAAATGGAAGTTATGGAACTCCCTTGCGTGCTTCTGTTACGGGGAAAAGTCCACAACTAAACTAACATTAAATGTGGAGAATGATACATTTGCATCTGTTGGCCATCAAGTAGCCTCATAATCAAATACAGCCTACCATTTGATACAATAAATATGTTGAAATGATGATCACTGGAGTCATTGCAAGTCAATTTGTGCCACTTGTGTAGCGTACCTAGAGCTGGCAAACAGATTCAATAAATAGCCTATACCTTTATTTATCGTTGTTGTAGCCTTGCGTTATTATGCTATTATTAATGGCCATGTGTAGTTCATTAAAATTGGAAGTTATCAATTGTGGTCATTGTCACTGCTCTATCACAATTGCCAATAAACTGTTGTTAGAATGCAATTAACGGTATCAATCTGATTAGGCTAGGGGTAAAACAAACACTCGCTGTTGTTGACAAGCATATTCAGTTCGTATCCATATTATGAATCACATTTGAATCAGTAATTACAATTACGACCCCAGCCTATTCCAGCAGGTTATTGGGCAACACAAATACTTCTTACCTCGAATCGCCTCACTATTCATGCGGAATAAATGAGTCTGTCAATTTTAACTAAGCAAGCTGCTAAATAGTTCAGTTTAGGCTACATCTTGCCTACGCTACTGTTGGCCATCTGAAATGAGATGAAGGCCTATCAGGGGCTACGGTCTCTGTGACCTGCATCTAGCTAAGCAAACTATGGCAACGTTGAATGAATTATATACCAATATTTTAGAAATGACAAGTGAATCTCGCAAATAGGATATTTATAGCAGTTTGTGGTCTTGACATCTGGCACATAACGGCACAATTGCCAGAAAATAGCCCAACGAATTGTGATTCTTGCGCAGAGATTGAGATCCTCTGTCCAACTTTCTACTGTTGGATTTATCTATAGTTATGCACATGTGCAAAGGCAATTTATTTACAATTATATACTGAGTGGTTTGACACCTGAATGCTGATTGGCTGACAACCGTCAGACATTTTTATTTTTACTGGTCTAATTATGTTGGTAACCAGTTTATAATAGCAATAAGGCACTGCGTTGCGTCATGCATAAGAACTGCCCTTAGTGGTGGTATATATATATATATATTTACCTTTATTTAACTAGGCAAGTAAGTTAAGAACAAAAACAACATCCATTGATGTAAAATGATCTGGCAAATTTGATAAGGCTGAATTATGTTTTTTTTTCTTGCACATATTCAGATGCCTTTATTACATCACGTTAACTCGCTATAACGTTTTTTGTTGTTGTCTTACTTCGATATTTAAATGATAATGCCAGATAAGCCGGTGTTTGGAGGATATATTGGCACGGGTGTTGTCTCGGGCCGGCAAACCGTGCCAATATATCCACCAGCTTCGAGTGTATTATCACTTTTTTTATATACATGGATGGTTGTTAAGGCATTCATTTGAAAGTCATCGATTTAGCCAGTGGTAACTTGTGGAATAGACACTGGCTGGAATGCATTTTTTAACCAATCAGCATTCAGGATTAGACCCACCCGTTGTATAATCATTCTTAATTCACTCGATAACGTTATTCAATTAAAATAACTTTTATTTCCTGGGAGGGGACTTCATGTGTGGTGAAGAATGGTACATACAAGACACATAACATAACACAAAAACATGTAGGCTACAGTACAATACAACAAAAACGTATATTAAGGAATTTGATGGATGTTGGCACAAAACTAGAAGCTGCTCTCAGATTTGTTTTTTTTTTTAATGGAGAAAGTGTTTATTGGTTCAAATGTGGCAGCTCTCTTGGCTGCCAAAAAAAAGACATTGGGCTAGTTTTCCCGGTGTGGGCGGGTTTTGAGAAATATTAGCACTCCCTGGCAACTTTACCCTGGATGCAGTTTCCTTTAGACGGGCCAGCAGCAAAGTAAAAATGGGCTTTATCGTAAAAATGTATGAAAACACAGCATTGGGCTTAGCAGTGTGGTTAATGTTATGTTTAAAATCAGATTTGATGACATTGTGGCTGTGCCAGCTAGTGACCACTCTGCAGAGCTGCCTCCAGTATTTTATTTATTTATTTAACCTTATTTTAAACTACAGTACATGAGTCTACTCAATAAATGCCAACCTGCACTATGAATAGCAAACTAATTAGCACATACGTTAACAGTTTGAACTTGTAGAAGCAAAGTTAGCCACTTACTTTAACCTCCAACTTGGATTCTCTTTCAAATTCCCCCGTCTCCCCTGCATCAATGTCTGTCCTGTCTTGTGTGGAAAAGACTAAGACCGCCATACATTTCTCAATTTCATCCTCCAACGACGTCATTAATTCATCCATAACAAAGACCAACTCATTATGGCAAGGATCAGGCTGCCACATCTTGTATTTGATAGTTAATTAGCTATCAACCGCTAACGTTAAAATGTTAAGCACAACAACCACAGACCGTTTGACACCAACGGATGTGTTCTTCTACGAGAAGCTTGACATTGCTGTATACTATATTGAAAGGCGCGTTACTGCCACCTGCTGTACTGGATGTTAACACGTAGTCCCTCCTCCAACAGCCTCGTGCGCCCTCTAATGGTCGGTCTTGTAGCACGTTCTCTGCAACTTCGCTTCGAAACAACGAAGGAAATTAATGCAGTCTTTCGCCGTAAAGGTGTTCCATAAAATAATGTGATATCTCAATGCACCGCAACGAATAATGTCCCATTCGGTGAGCAAGGCGTCTACTCCTGTCGAGTCATCATAATGACTTGGATTTGCAATATCCAGCTGACTCACACACTGCAATCATTGATTGCTCTCTATTTTAATGTCTACGTATTATATAGCGATGCCTGTCTGGATGCTGAATGAACCAGACACTGGTTCCACGCGTTTCCCTTTCTAAGAGGTAAGTATATACCGCCGCCTATTGTGCACTACTAGATAGTGCAATGACCTTGCTAAAGGGTCTGTAAAACGGTGCTTTCCTGGTGAAGTCACATGGTCATGTGAAAACTCCTGGTCCTAACCACAAGCTACAGGGGCCACAACTGGGGCCTGTTCAGAGAGATGTTGTTACAGAAAGTTACATTCAGAAACATGTTGTGTAGAACAGATATGATTGGTTGTTAGAATAAGGAATCGTGTCAGCTCTATTCATTCTATTTCTATAGGCAACTGTCAGAATGTTTCACATCATTGAATTACAGCCCTGCATGATCTCGATGACTTCTAAACATGGAGTTGTGTTACTTCAGGGAGGGTGTCAAGTCTGCTTACAGTATTACTGTGAAATAAACCTATTGAGGGCTTGAGTCATCATTGAGTAGTTACTGGGTGAAAGTCTCTTATTCATGTTTTGTAGTGACTATCATTATAGCCTTATATTTGACATGTTCAACATTTGATTTTTGTTCAGATGTTCATCTATTCAACAATACTGACATCTGTATAAAAAAAATACTTAAAAACAAATGTGTGGTACTGCGCTCTATCATAGCCAAGTCTAAAGGTTGTATATTAATTAACAAGTAAACATACATGTTTTTAGTGAAACAAGAACATTACAACTTTAATCACAATTCCAAAATAACAATGAATGACAAAGCATTGTCAGAATGAAAGTTACAGGTTGTGCCTTTAACCTGCATCCAACCAGAGGTGCAATTTAAGCGAGGGTTATAGATCCCCTGGTAAGGTTATTACTGGCCAGTTCTGTAGACATAAAAAACAATCTATTGTGCAAGGAAACATGCATGTTTGTCGTGAAAACATAACATATTACAACTTATAACAATAAGTAGTCAAACCAACGCTGCAGCCTCCTCTTGACAACCCTGAAACATATGGATTCTGAAATGGGTGAAATCCTTATATTTCCTGCCACATTTCCCACAGACGTGGGGTTTGGTGACAGAGTGATGATTTGCGATGTGGGTTTTAAGGTAGGATGCCAGAGCAAAGTTTTTACTGCAGCAATCACAGGTGAACGGCTTCTCTCCGGTGTGCAAAGCCGCATGGACTTGAAACGATTCGTGTTGATAGAAACCCTTGCCACATTCGTCACAGGTATAAGTTGGGTCTTCGGTGTGGGTGCGTTCGTGTCCCTTGAGCCCACGTTCACCTTTGAAGCCTTTCCCACAGTGGCTGCACACGAATGGCTTGCTGGTCAGGTGCGAGATTTCATGCCTTCTGAGGTAATGTGACCGGATAAAGGTCATTGGGCATTTGTCGCAAGCATATGGCTTGGAGTCCGTGTGTGTCTTCTTATGGGCATTAAGAGTATACTTGGTTTTGAAACACATCTGACATTGAGGGCACTGGAATGCTCTCTCTCCTGAATGAACACTTGTGTGAATTTTCAAATTTGTCTTTGTTGCAAAGCATTTCCCACATGTGGGACATTGGAATGGCTTCTCTCCCCTATGGACTGATGCTTGGTGTTGTTTGAGCTGAGAAGGAGTCTTGAAACCTTTCCCACACAATTCACAACGATGAGCTCCTCCCCCACTGTGAGTTAGCTGGTGATTCTTGAGGTATTTCAACTTAACAAAGGTTTTTGGACATTTGTCACACGCATATGAATCTGAATTTGAATTGTGCAACATTGTGTGTTCCTTGAAGCCCTTTTTACTTTTAAAAGACTTCTGACACACGAGGCATTGGAACGGTTTCTCTGTTGAATGAACGCTTGCGTGAGTGTCCAAATAACTCTTTGTTGCAAAGCACTTCCCACATGTTGGACACTCAAGCGGCTTCTCTCTTCTGTGGACCACTGCTTGGTGTATTCTGAGCTTCCAAGCAGTCGGGAAACATTTCCCGCATAATTCACAACAATAAGGTCTCTCTCCTGTGTGAGTCTGTTGATGCAGTTTTAAATTACTTGAATTCTTAAAAATCTTACCGCAGTCCAGACAGTGGTGCTCTTTCCTGGTGGTGGTCGTCTGTTTTTTCTTTATGTTGGGCCTTGGCTTTATGTTGTGAACATATTCGTCATTCGAGGTTTGTCCAGCTTTAGCATTCTCCTCCCATTGGTCATCAGCGTTTTCCTCACTTCCGTCTGATTCTGCCGTTGTGGGTTGTGCTTCTATTCTCTTCTTCCTTCTGGGTCTGGTGGACACCACAGAGTCCCCACTGGGAGTTTGGGGGTCTGTACTTGGGGCCTGATTGTCTGTAGACCTGCTTGCTGGATTTTTGTCTGTAGGCCTGCTTGCTGCCTGTTTGTCTGTAGGCCTGCTTGCTGACTGTTTGTCTGTAGGCCTGCTTGCTGCCTGTTTGTCTGTAATAGCCACCTGTTTGATAGACTCAATGAGTGAGGAGGAAGGTATTTTAGCTAGAGATGTAAATGACTGTTCCAACGCTATGGTTTTAGCTCTGATCGTGGTCTCCTTCTTGACATTTGTAGTGTTGTCAGCCTCACCACTGGGAGTTGGCACGTCAACCTGGGGGGAAAAAAGCATTGCAATTTTTGGAATTGTAACTCAGTAGCAGAGCAGCGCCCAAGGGTACAACGGCAGTACCAGGATTTATTTAACTAGGCAAGTCAGTCAAGAAAAAAATTGTATTTTCAATGACAGCGGGTTAACTGCCTTGTTCAGGGGCAGAACAAAATATTCTTACCTTTACCTTGTCAGCTCAGGGATTTGATCTTGCAACCTTCTGGTTATTAGTCCAATGCTCTAACCACTAGGCTACCTGCCACCCAGGATAATAATAGTACAATTCTCATTCTCACAGATAATGTCAACCCCATGGTCGGACTGCACAATTATTGTAAACATGTAAAATATAACAAACCTGAAAATCCTCTGCAAACTCTGGTGATAATGATGCTTCTGTACATTCCTCATCTTCCTCTGTCTGTGAGGTTCTTTCCACTGTACTTTCAGGTACTTCCTTACCAACAGTCATCTCCAATAGCTTCATTTTCAGAGATTTCATCTCACTTTGACTCTGGCATATCTCTGAATGCAGTGCTTCAGTGCCTTTAGAGATCAACTGGTTGATTTTGGCGAGAGTCTGTTTCACGAACTTTCTCATCACACATGTCAACTCGACCTACAATAAGAGAACAGGCTACTTATTTGTCATTCAACAACAAGCTGTTTCCAAGCTGGTTATATAAAACAAATGATTAACACGGAAGATAACATTTCGTATTTGTAGAAGTAAAGTCGGCCACTTACTTTTAGCAACTTGGATTTTCTTTCAATTTCCCCTGTCTCTCCTGCATCAATGTCTGTGCTGTATTGTGTTGAGGAGACCGACAACGCCATACATTTGCAAATTTCCTCTTCCAACGACATGATTAATTCATCCATAATAGAGACCAAATCATTGTGGAAAGGATCGGGCTGCCACATCTTGTATTTGGTAGTTAATTATGAACCGCTATGTTAAACTTTCAACAAAAAAACGGATGAAATTGAACACACAGATATGTCAACGACAGTACAGTAGATATATCCTTCTGCCAGCTTGACATGACAGAGAAAGGTGCGTTACTGCCACCTGCTGTACTGGATGTCAAAACTTAGTCCCTCATCCAACAGCCTCATGCGCCCTCTAGTGGTCCATCTTTATTTTTTGTAATTTAGCAGACGCCATTAACCAGAGCAATTAGGGTTAAGTGCCTTGCTCAAGGATACTTAACATTTTAAAAAAAATTCACCTAGTCAGCTCACAGCTCATTAAATAAAGGTGAAATAAAATAGATTTGAACCAACAACCTTTTGGTTACTGGCCAAACACTCTTAACTGCAATCTTGTAACATGAGCCCTGCAAATTTTCCATCAAAACATTGAAGAAAATAGAGCAGTGGAGGTGTCATATAACACCTATTGGTCCAACAGGGAAATGGTTCCAATCATTTCTAAACCATTCATTTTTCCCATAGGGAATTTGAGAAACACTTAAAATAAGGGGTGTGTTTCGTGTAGGCTTACCCTCGGGTGATGTTTTGGTAACCATGTAATCTCTCTCGGACAAGGTGACTGTTATTAATATATTCTGTTCCATTTACTCTAGATTCTAAAATGTTAATTAGTATCGAAGTAGACATCATCCCTGCAAGCTCATGCACATCATCTCCAGCTGACACCTTTGCTAACAGGTATTGTTTCAATTGAAAACTTTCACAAGACAGTTCACAGAATTGTCAATTTAATTAAATGTAGCCTATTTATTTATTACTACATGTAGCTAACATTAGATAGCTAATGCAGATATGCTTACATTTGCCTCGTTTTCGCAGTCTCGTTCGGGTCATCATGGCTTTTGTAGTTCTTTATGATAGCCACATTAGCAGCTAATTAGCATTTGATTTTTGAGGGTAAATACAAAAGTCACCATGTCCCAGAAAGATTTACATGGTTATCAAAACGTCACACCAGGGTAAGCCTACATGTACCACATCCCTTGTTTAAGTGTTTCTAAAATCCCCTATTAGAATAATGATTGGATCTATTTCCTTGTTTGACCGCTATGTTTTTATAGGTAATATGATTCATACTGTGGTACTATATAATGGAGTCTTTCAATGTAAAAAAGATTTTCTTCATAGCACAATTTTGGGCAAAATTGTTTCCATAAAATAATGTGATATTTTAATACACAGCAACGGATAATGTCCCATTCAGTGACCAAGGCATCTACCCCTGTCGAGTCATCATAATGACTTGGATTTGCAATATCCAGCTGACACACACACTGCAATCATTGATTGCTCTTTATTTTAATATTTATGCATTATTAATGAACAGTGTCATTGTAACATAATGCATGCCTTATATAGTGCTACCTGTCTGGATGCTGAATGAACCAGAAACTGTAAGTTCTCTATGTTTGAAATTCCCAGTGGTGGAATGTACAGATCCGCCCCTTTCTTTCCAATTTTCGCTTAAGTAAAAATTATTTAAAGTATTTTGGGGTGGTATCTGTACTTTATTTTACTATTTATATTTTTGACAACTATTACTTTTACTTAACTACATCCCGAAAGAAAATTATGTACTTTTTATTCCATACATTTTCCCTGACACCCAAAAGTACTCGTTACATTTTGAATTCTTAGCAGGACAGAAAATGGGCCAATTCGCTTATCAAGAGAACATTCCTGGTCATCTCTACTGCCACTGTTCTGCCGGACTCACTAACACAAATGCTTTGTTTTTAAATTCTGTCTGAGTGTTAGAGTGAGACCCTGGCTATCCGTAAATAAAAATAAATAAAATTGTGCCTTCTGGTTTAATATAAGGAGTATTTTTTTTAATGATTTTTTAAAACTTTTGATACTTTAGTATATTTTAGCAACTAGATTTAATTTGGATACTTAAGTATATTTAAAACAAAATACTTTTAGACCTTTGCTCAAGTAGTATTTTACTGGGTGACTTTCACTTTTACTTGAGTCATTTTCTATTAAGGTATCTTTACTTTTACTCAAGTATGTTAAATTTTTGTACTTTTTTCACCCATGGAAATTCCTAGTTTCAAAGCGTTTATATTAAATTGTGGTTTATGGTAGAAGTATGCATATAAATCAAGGCCCATTCTCGGAAATCAGTGACAATTGTTCTGTTGATTGATTGGATTGATTCTGGAGAGAAAGCGCGCTACCACACTTGCATATAGCAATTTTGCTCGCTTGACCCTATGCAGTTCACCTTTAAAAAAGTGGGCGTGCATTTCGAATTGCTCGCAAAAGAAAAACGGAGCTTTATATTGTCGCAAACCCGTGTGTCGCGAAGCAAGCCGCCCGTGTGAAGATGGCGGCTGAGCTGCACCCGTGTAGCGGAAAGCTAATCGGACTGTCGAATTCGAACCGAACCGCTCAGCGGAACCAACCAGTCCAGGAGTTTAACCACGGTTTGGTTCTAAGCAGAGAGCCGCTGAAAGACCGTGATGTATTCACCGTCCGTATTGACAAGAAGGTAAATAGAACTGTCACTTTCGGAAGGGGGAGAGTGCAGCTAACGCGTTAGTGGCAGTGGGGACGGGGTCTCTTGTCCGCAGTGGTGCTTGGGCGTGCGCTGTATGACAATCAAGCAGTACGGGATTTACAGCTATAATTTTAGTTATATCCTGTCCAAAATGCACTAACATGTTTTTTAGTGTTCTATTGACAACTGAAAGTGTTTACCATAATTAGCGATTTAGCATGGGGTGGAGTTTGTGGTCCCGTTAATGTTTTTGAAGGTGGCTAGCTACGTTATGCTTGTTAGCCATCTAAACAAGCTATCTTAGCTACCGATTGCCAGTCTAGCTCTACAGTAGTTATCTAAGTTCTAGCTAACGTTAGCCGTACTAGCGAGCTTTTTTTGTGTGTTGATCGAACCAGTAGGTGCATCGCTGTCAAAACGATAGGTTAACGTCGGCTAGTTTTCAACGGCTTGCTACTAACTAACTAGTTAGTTAAACTAGTTAAGTCAATTGCCTATTATTACCACGACCAACATTGAGCCAGGTAGGTTCAGTTGAATAGAAAACTTAGCTCGTTTAACGTTAGTCATGAGTTTGCTTGTTGACATGCAAGGTATAGCTAATGTTAGCTAGGTAGATCATTTTTGACAGCATCACTCCAACTAGCTAACCTAGCCACAGTCACTTGGTTGACAGCAACATTCTAGTTGGTGACATGTCCAGCTAGTACTAGCTAGTAGTCAGAGGACGTCTACCTAATGACATCTAGACGAGAGAGGCATACTGGTTGATTCAAGTTAACCTATCTACCAGGTAGCCCCTATGTCACTACTGTGGTCTTGACAATCGATGCAAACAGTAGAACCCCATTTAATATATTGTTGGTGGTTTTGTTAAGCGAAAGACGGTGGGTAAAGGGCAAAGCAGATCTCAGTATTATCCTAGTTGGTGCATTGTCATCTCGAGGTAAAAGTTGCAATCACCCCTAACCACAGCTCTTTGGTCAGATAATTTACAAATGTTGACAAAAACAACTGACCGGTCGGTCAGTGGCTAGGGGAAAACCTCTCCCTATTCTGCACAGGCTTATTTCTGAAAACATAGCTGTAGTTTCTATGTGATGCACATTGTTTTGAGCCCTAATCTATCATCATGTAGTCTTAGGCTAATGGTTAGTTACTGTTATAGGTCTACCTGTCTGTGCAGCATTTAGACTCCTTATCTCCATGCCGACCGCAGCAACTAGTTTGCCTGTTATCCAATTATAATGTCAGATAGCCGGCCTGTTGCCATGATTACTGGTCTGCTGGCCTGATGGTTTGTCAACAACATAGCAGCAGTCATTGTCCCTCTCAAACCTGTGTGGGTTGTTGGCAGAGGGCATTAGTACTGTTTCCTCCAATGCCTTGGTGTCAACTGGGGTGGAACACAGCACAGTGAACACAAAGAGGGCAACAGAACATATGTTATCTTTAATCAGCAAGAAAGAATCCGTCAAATAAAAAAAGAGATGCTTACTGTGGCAGTTTTGCACAGATAGATCCATACAGCTATGGAGCCTCCATCCGACAAAAGTACACTCCTGCCACACTTCCCGAGTTACGCTTACCTTCAGAGCCTGCTAGATGGCTATTTAGTGCAGGTGGTTGCCTCTTGTTTTTCGAGAAGAAGCATTGTAACATGGAGCTATGGCCGTGTGAGGACACTAACCATATTAAGGTGTGTATCACTATCAATTTAACCTTATGTTCTTTGAAAATTATTTCTCGCTGATATGAAAGATACGGTCCTAATGCTTCCAATACCGTACCACAAGCTAATGTTCAGATTGAGTGTCGGGGCTCTTAACAAAACACCCCTGTGCAGAATACATTTTACGGTAAGCAATGCAGGTGTAGAAGCACGGTGGCTCGGAAAACTACCTAGAAAGGCCAAAACCTAGAGGAACAAGGCCATGATGGGTGGCCAGTGTTTTTCTGGCTGTGCCCGGTGGAGATTATAACAGAACATGGCCTAGATGTTCAAATGTTCATAAATGACCAGCATGGTGAAATAATAATAACAGTAGTTGTCGAGGGTGCAGCAAGTCAGCCCCTCAGGAGTAAATGTCAGTTGGCTTTTCATAGCTGATCATTAAGAGTATATCTACCACTCCTGCTGTCTCTAGAGAGTTGAAAACGGCATGTCTGGGACAGGTAGCACGTCCGGTGAACAGGTCAGGATTCCATAGCCCCAGGAAGAACAGTTAAAACTAGAGCAGCAGCACAGCCAGGTGGACTGGGGACAGCAAGGAGTCATCATGCCAGGTAGTCCTGAGGCATGGTCCTCCGAGAAAGAAAGAGATAAAGAGAGAATTAGAGAGGGCATACTTAAATTCACACAGGATAAGACAGGAGAAGTACTCCAGATATAACAAACTGACCCTAGCCCCCCCCCGACACAAACAAGCATATATACTGGAGGCTGAGGCTGAGACTGTGTCCCCATCCGATGATACCCCCGGACAGGACCAAACAGGAAGGATATAACCCCACCCACTTTGCCAAAGCACAGCCCCCACACCACTAGAGGGATATCTTCAACCACCAACTTAGGACCAACCAACAAGTACAGCCCACAAAGATCTAGAGGCAGAGAATCCCAGTGGAAAGAGGGGAACTGGACAGGCAGAGACGGCAAGGGCGGTTCGTTGCTCCAGAGCCTTTCCGTTCACCTTCACACTCCTGGGTCAGACTACACTCAATCATATGACCCACTGAAGAGATGAGTCTTCAATAAAGACTTAAAGGTCGAGACCGAGTTTGCGTCTCTCACATGGGTAGGCAGACCATTCCATAAAAGTTGAGCTCTATAGGAGAAAGCCCTGTCTCCAGCTGTTTGCTTAGACATTCTAGGGACAGTTAGGAGGCCTGCATATGGTGACCGTAGCATACGTGTAGGTATAGCGAGGGCATTTTTGGGGCTTCACCATGTTTCATTTAAATGTACATAGCAGTGAAAGTTAGCAGTACATAGCAGTGAAAGATGACATCCCCAAGAGGTAAAATATATAGTGAAAACAATAGTGGTCCTAAAACGGACCCTTGAGGAACATTGAAATTTACAGTTGATTTGTCAGAGGACAAACCATTCACAGAGACAAACTAATATCTTTCCGACAGATAAGATCTAAACCAGGCCAGAACTTGTCCGTGTAGACCAATTTAGGTTTCCAATCTCTCCAAAAGAATGTGGTGATCGATGGTATCAAAAGCAGCACTAAGGTCTAGGAGCACGAGGACAGATGCAGAGCCTCGGTCTGACGCCATTAAAAGGTTATTTACCACCTTCACAAGTGCAGTCTCAGTGCTATGATGGGGTCTAAAACCAGCCTGAAGCATTTCGTATACCTTGTTTGTCTTCAGGAAGGCAGTGAGTTGCTGTGCAACTGTCTTTTCTAAAAATGTTGAGAGAAATGGAAGATTTGATATAGGCTGATAGTTTTTTATATTTTCTGGGTCAAGGTTTGGCTTTTTCAAGAGGCTTTATTACTACCACTTTTAGTGAGTTTGGTACACATCCGGTGGATAGAGAGCAGTTTATTATGTTCAACATAGGAGGGCCAAGCACAGGAAGCAGCTCTTTCAGTAGTTTAGTTGGAATAGGGTCCAGTATGCACCTTGAAGGTTTAGAGGCCATGATTATTTTCATTTTGTCAAGAGATATAGTACTAAAACACTTGAGTGTCTCTCTTGATCCTAGGTCCTGGCAGAGATGTGCAGACTCAGAACAACTGAGCTTTGAAGGAATACGCAGATTTAAAGAGGAGTCCGTAATTTGCTTTCTAATAATCATGATCTTTTCCTCAAAGAAGTTCATGAATTTATCACGGCTGAAGTGAAAGCCATCCTCACTTGGGGAATGCTGCTTTTTAGTTAGCTTTGCGACAGTATCAAAAATAAATTTCGGATTGTTCTTATTTTCCTCATTTGAGTTGGAAAAATAAGATGATCGAGCAGCAGTGAGGGCTCTTCGATATTGCACGGTACTGTCTTTCCAAGCTAGTTGGAAGACTTCCAGTTTGGTATGGCACCATTTCCGTTCCAATTTTCTGGAAGCTTGCTTCAGAGCTCGGGTATTTTCTTTATACCAGGGAGCTAGTTTGTTATGAGAAATGTTTTTAGGGGTGCAACTGCATCTAGGGTATTGCACAAGGTTAAATTGAGTTCTTCAGTTAGGTGGTTAACTGATTTTTGTCCTCTGACGTCCTTGGGTAGGCAGAGGGAGTCTTGAAGGGCATCAAGGAATCTTTGTGTTGTCTGGGAATTTATAGCACGACTTTTGATGCTCCTTGGTTGGGGTCTGAGCAGATTATTTGTTGCAATAAAATGGTGGTCTGATAGTCCAGGATTATGAGGAAAAACATTAAGATCCACAAAATTTATTCAATTTAATCAAATGACTGTTATGTGTAATGGAACAGATCACTAGCTAGCTACATTGATACCGAACTCGCACATGAAAAGCATAGCTAACTAGACGGATAACATTAACCGATTAGGCCTTACCCGATATGTCTTCACTGACTATAGTTTCATGTGCAGTATCATATGTATCGAAGCTATAATGGATCCATATCTATAATTGCATGAGGGATATCAATATCTGTGTTAATGCAACAAACATGGCATTGTTGCTACAGTAATGCTTGTAGTGAATTCACATTGATTGAGCTTGCTCTTGTGTTCTGTCCAAATGCACCAAAACCAAGCTGGTAGATTCATATATGCAATGCATTTTCACGCTTCATATCCAAATCATCTACAGTACCAGTCAAAAGTTTGGACACTTACTTATTCAAGGGTTTTTTTTATTTTTTATTATTTTCTACATTGTAGAATAATAGTGAAGACATCAACTATGAAATAACACACAGGGAATCATGTAGGAGCCAAAAAAGTGTTAAACAAATCTAAATATATTTGAGATTCTTCAAAGTAGCAACTCTTTGCCTTTGACTGCTTTGCACACTCTTGGCATTCTCTCAACCAGCTTCACCTGGAATGCCTTTCCAGCAGTGTTGAAGGAGTTCCCACATATGATGAGCACTTGTTGGCAGCTTTTCCTTCACTGCGGTCAGACTCATCCCAAACCATCTCAATTGGGTTGAGGTTGGGTGATTGGGGAGGCCAGGTCATCTGATGCAGCACTCCATCACTCTCCTTCTTAGTCAAATAGCCTGGAGGTGTGTTGTCCTGTTGAAAAACAAATGATAGTCCCACTAAGAGCAAACCAGTGCTGTAATATCTAACAATTTCACAACAATACACACATCTAAATAATGGAATTAAGAATTTAGAAATATATGGACGAGCAATGTCAGAGCAGCATAGAATAAGACGCAGTAGAATAGAATCACACCACCTTCTCCATGCTTCACGGTGGGAACCACATATGCGGAGATCATCCGTTCACCTACTTTGCATCTTAAAGACACGGCGGTTGCAACCAGAAATCTAAAAAAATCACTAGACCAAAGGACAGATTTCCACCGGTCTAATGTCCATTGATTGTGTTTCTTGGCCCAAGCAAGTCTTTTTCTTTTTATTGGTGTTTAGTAGTGGTTTCTTTGCAGTAATTTGACCATGACGGCCTGATTCACGTAGTCGCCTCTGAACAGTTGAGGTTCAGATGTCTGTTACTTGAACTCTGAAGCATTTATTTGGGCTGGTAACTATAATGAATTTATCCTTTGCAGCAGAGGTGACTCTGGGTCTTCCTTTCCGGTGGTGGTCCTCATGAGAGACAGTTTCATCATAGCGCTTGATGGTTTTTGCTACTGCACTTGAAGAAACATTCAACGTTTTTGAAATGTTCCGTATTGACTGACCTTCATGTCTTAAAGTAATGGACTGTCATTTCTCTTTGCTTATTTGAGCTGTTCTTGCCATATGTACTTTTACCAAATAGGGTTCTTCTGTATGATTGGCTCAAACACATTAAGAAGGAAAGAAATTCCACAAACCTTGAACAAGGAACACCTGTTAATTGAAATGCATTCCAGTTGACTACCTCATGAAGCTGGTTGAGATAATGCCAAGAGTGTGCAAAGCTGTCAAGGCAAATGGTGGCTACTTTGAAGAATCTCATATTTGGATTTGTTTAACACTTTTTGGGGGGTTACTATGTGTTTCCACATGTTATTTCATGGGTTAGTCTTGTTAGTCTTCACTATTATTCTAAAATAATGGAAAAAAATTGAATGAGTAGGTGTCCAAACTTTTGACTGGTACCTTTTTTATAAGTAACACCATTGTGCAACTCAATCAACTTTTACATTTTTTTAGGATGATTTAGACGTGAAAATTCCAATGTAGGTACCATTAACTTGCACTGGATATTTGCCACAAATGCAAAAAAGTTAGCATTTGAAACAGTGGTCAGGTAAACAAAATCAAAGCATGGGTTGCTGTCATACCTGGTCCATGGACAGCTTATAGGGTAAGAAAACCACAAATTAAGTTGGGTGAGCTATCCCTTTCACAATTTTGGGGGTCCTTTAAAAAATGATCACCTAATCGTAGGAACCGCACCATCTAGTGGTTAGAACTTGGTACTATCAGGATGTAGGATGGGACATAAACCCAACTAGTTTCACTGAACAGGAATACATTTTTCAAATTCACTGAGAATACATTACATAGGATGAAGAAACAATATTCTGAGCTGCAGCTCCGTACTGTTCAAACGGAACTGATGCTATATACTCGGTGGTGTGGGGGATCCGTGGGTGGCTTTTGACTTTCTTTTGTATTCCTCATGTTAGAAACAAGTTTGTTAAAATCAGATGTTAGATATTATATGAATTCTATACATTTAAAACGTCCAATTTGGGTGCGATCAATTAGTTTATTTTCTCAGCTCAAATTATATTCAACAATCATTTAGCAGGAATGCTAATATCTGTTTGTTCTGAAATTGTTGGTTACAATCTGAGATGGTGAATGTCAACCCTCTTTTTTGTGTTTTTTGAGGTGGAACGACCCATCAGTTTGCGCTGGGTGGAATATTATGGCGTTGGTAATGTTGACGGTAGAGTAAATGCGGGACAGTAGTTTGGTAAACACTAGTATGTGCCTGCCTAACTCTCCACCGATTGCTGTCTTTGTAGTGTGTCTGTCAGAGATGAGGAGCTGCAGTGGATTGTTCACAGATCTGTTTGTTTTTCTGTGTTTGTGTACGCATTCGTTTGCAGATGTGTGTTCAAGTTTTGTTCGTTGTTTGTACGGGATATGTATGGTATACATCACATCGTCCAATGAAATGCAGTTCCTTGGACGATGTACACCATGCGTGCATATGATTAGAAAGAGAGCGAGATGGATATGAGTGTTTGTGTTTGATTGTATGTGTATGAGAGAGGACCAAGATTGCAACATTTGAATTTACACATCTTACATACTGTGTTGTGTTTAGAGATTGACTAGGTTGGTCCATGTAAGTGGATGATGGAAGATAACTTTGTCTTTCCACCATATCGATCCTATTAAATTACTCGAGGGGATCATCAACTATATTCAGCCTCAGTTAGATTTTATTCTTGAGTGGGTGGTCAGGGGGCATTTGTACGCGATTAAATATATCTCGCTATTATGCGTGGGAATACTTTGGAACAGTGCTGGTGTTTTTTAGTCTTCTGTCCAACAGAGAACTTTGGGAGCCAAATAAAATCACTGTGCGGACCACCAGTTGGGGAACCTTGGACTATGTCATAAACCCTCAAACTTCCAGAAAGGGGTGAAAATGGCAGCCATTTTGTTTAGGGAGAAATCTAAACCAGTCTAATTGGAATGAATGGCAGTAGAGGCATAATCCTGATTTGACCTATGCAGGAAAATTAAAGGCATGTGATGTATGAGAGATTGTGTAATTGAATTGTCAACATAAAGATATTGTCATATAAATACAGTTTATATGGGTTTTATACCAATTGTCTGTAGAAATATAATCTAAAATATATGTAAACAGACGGTCTCAGTTTTATTGGAAAGCTTTGAGTGCTATTATGAGACAATAAAAGTACTTATTGCATTAACAACTCATTTAAGTACTATCAACTGATTTCAGCCAGTGGCTGGGTATTGACTGCATTGTTTTTTATTTTTTTTAACCTTTATTTAACTAGTTAAGAACAAATTCTTATTTTCAATGACTGCCTAGGAACAGTGGGTTAACTGCCTGTTCAGGGGTAGAACGACAGATTTGTACCTTGTTAGCTCGGGGGTTTGAACTTGCAATCTTTCGGTTACTAGTCCAACACTAACCACTAGGCTACCCTGCCGTTTGAATGGAATGTTGGCATATTGGCAGTTTAGACACATTTATGGAATCATTCGTGTTTCCGAGTGGCACAGGGGTCTAAGACACTGCTTCCCAGTGGAAGAGGCGTCACTGCAGTACCAGGTTTGAATCCAGGCTGCATCACATCCGGCCGTGATTGGGAGTCCCATAGGGCGGCGCACAATTGGCCCAGTGTCGCCCGGGGTAGGCCATCATTGTAAATAAGAATTTGTTCTTAACTGACTTGCCAAGTTAAGTAAAGGTTAAAGGTTTTATTTTAATTCCTCTAAAACTGTCTGGCTAGCTAACAAACATACAGTGCAGATACACTATGTATACAAAAGTATGTGGACACTCCTTCAGATTAGTGGATTCGGCTATCTCAGCCACACTCGTTGCTGACAGCGTGTATAAAATAGAGCACACAGCCACGCAATGTCCATAGACAAACATTGGCAGTAGAATAGCCTTACTAAAGAGAATAGTGACTCTTTAAACGTGGCACCGACATAGGATGCCATCTTTCCAACAAGTACATTCGTCAAATTTCTTCCCTGCTATAGCTGCCCTGGTCAACTGTAAGTGCTGTTATTGTGAAGTGAATACTTCTAGGAGCAACAACGGCTCAGACGCAGTGGTAGGCCACACAAGTTTACAGAACAGGACCTCTGAGTACTGAAACGTGTAGCAATCATCTGTCCTCGGGTTGCAACACTCACTACGAAGTTTCAAACTTCCCCTGGAAGCAACGTCAGCACACAAAACTGTTCATCGGAAGCTTCGTGAAATGAGTTTCCATGGCCGAGCAGCCGCACACATGCCTAAGATTCCCATGCACAATGCCAATCGTCGGCTGGAGTGGTGTAATGCTCGCCGCTGTTTGACTCCCGAGTAGTTGAAACGCGTTCCCTGGGGTGATTAATCACGCTTCACCATCTGGCAGTCTGACGGATGACTCTGGGTTTGGTGGATGCCAGGAGAACGCTACCTGCCTGAAAGCATATTGTCAGCTGTAAGGTTTGGTGGAGGAGGAATAATGATATCGGGCTGTTTTTCATGGTTCGGGCTAGGTCCCTTAGTTCCATTGAAGGGAAGTCTTAACGCTACAGTGTACAATGACATTCTATACAATTCTGTACTGACAATTTTGTGGCAACAGTTTGGGGAAAGCACTTTCCTGTTTCAGCATGACAATGCCCCTGTGCACAAAGCGAGGTCCATACAGAAATGGTTTGTTGACATTTCTGTGGATAAACTTGACTGGCCTGCACAGAGCCCTGACTTCAACCCCATCGAACACCTTTGGGATGAATTGGAACTCCGACTGCGAGCCAGGCCTTATTGCCCAACTTCAGTGCCCAACCTCACTAATGCTCTTGTGGCTGAATGGACGCAATGTTCCAACATCTAATGGAAAACTTCCCGGAAGAGTGGAGGCTGTTATACACTACCGGTCAAAAGTTTGAGAACACCTACTCATTCAAGGGTTTTTCTTTATTTGTACTATTTTCTACATTGTAGAATAATAGTGAAGACATCAAAACTATGAAATAACACGTATGGAATCATGTAGTAACCAAAAAGTGTTAAACAAATCTAAGTATATAGATTCTTCAAAGTAGCCACTCTTGGCTTTGATGACATCTTTGCATCAAGGCACACCTGTTAATTGAAATGCATTCCAGGTGACTACCTCCTGAAGCTGGTTGAGAGATTGCCAAGTGTGTGCAAAGCTGTCATCAAGGCAAAGGCCATTTTGAAGAATGTCAAATATAAAATATATTTGTTTAACACGTTCTTAGTTACTACATGATTCCTGTATGTTATTTCATAGTTTTGATGTCTTCAATATTATTCTACAATGTAGAAAATAGTCAAAGAATTTAACCCTTGAATGAGTAGGTGTTCTAAAACGTTTGACCGGTAGTGTAGTTGCAAATGGGCGGACCAACTAAATTAAAGCCCATGATTTTGGAATTAATGTTCAAAGAGCAGATGTCCACATACTTTTGGTCATGTAGTGTAAATTCTTCAAATGGATTATTTTACATTACAGCATTGGCAAACAATGGGTGACCTTTATAGTCCCAGTCAGTATTAGATAGAATGTTTCTGCCCTTCCCAACTGTGGGGAATATAACCTGTGATTACCTAGGTTACCCCATTGACTCACAGCAAAACTAGTACCTTTTTCAAATGCAATATTCTTGTCAACATTTCTTTTTAAGTACAACATGTCTAAAGTTGACCTTCAACATTGCCTGCTCCCAAGCGTTCTTTCTACTTAGAAAAACGTAATATGTAGGGCTTCCCGCATGCCCCTTTTCATGACAGTGCTAGCATCCACGCGAGTAACTAACTAACTAGCCAAGACCAACAATGCAAACAAACGGACTATAAACAGCTACAAGTAGTGAGTGGACTTACAAACAACAGACTATACTAAACAAGTTTAATGTCTTACCTGGGTTGAAATGTTTTCCACAAATATAGCTACATTGTAACTGTGTTAGAGAGGGATAAAGATGGTTTTGTAGCCTACTTGGACACCGGGTCCCCACTTTTCCCACGCCTGAAGCCACTGGGCTCTTGTCGCAGGCTCTATTTCCCTACGTGGGAGCATTGCAATCCGTAGTTTGGTATTTTTGACCTGGTTACATGTAAATTTCATCTAAGTCTATGCTAGGTGAAGCTCTGCCATATCTCAGCTCAAAGGTCACGAAAACAACACCCACCCGTAGCACGCGCTCCAGCAGGTATATCTCACGGGTCTTCCCCAAAGCCAACACCTCCTTTGGCAGCCTTTCCTTCCAGCTGTCTGCTGCCAATGACTGGAACGAATTGCAAAAATCGCTGAAGCTGGTGACTTGTATTTCCCTCACTAACTTTAAACATCAGCTAACTGATCACTGCAGCTGTACATTGGGTGTGCTATTTACAGATGGCCTATCATTTACATTTACATTTGAGTCATTTAGCAGACGCTCTTATCCAGAGCGACTTACTACCTACCCCATCCCCATATTGTTTTTATTTACTTTTCTGCTCTTTTGCACACCAGTATTTCTACTTGCACATCACCATCTGCTCATCTATCACTCCAGTGTTAATTTGCTAAATTGTAATTACTTCGCTACAAGGACCTATTTATTGCCTTACCACCTCACGCCATTTGCACACACTGTATATAGACTTTCTTTTTTATATTTTGTTATTGATGGACGCTTGTTTATTCCATGTTTAACTCTGTCACACTGCTTTGCTTTATCTTGGCCAGGTGGCAGTTGTAAATAAGAACTTGTTCTCAACTAGCTTACCTTGTTAAAGGTGAAATACAATAAAACATTTAACACAGCAGCTTTTCGGGCATATTTTGTTATTTCTGTATAACAAATAATCAACAACGAAGTTGGCTCCTTTACATTGGGGGTCAATAGGAAGTAATGTTTTCCCTGGGATGGGCTATGTACAGGTGCAGTAATCTGAGCTGCTCTGACAGCTGGTGCTTAAAGCTAGTGAGGGAGACAAGTGTTTCAGAGATTTTTGTAGTTCGTTCTAGTCATTGGCAGCAGAGAACTGGAAGGAGAGGCGGCCAAAGTATGAATTGGTTTTGGGGGTGACCAGAGAGAGATACCTGCTGGAGCGTGTGCTACAGGTGTGTGCTGCTACGGTGACCGACGAGCTAAGGGGGGACTTTACCTAGCAGGGTCTTGTAGATGACCTGGAGCCAGTGGGTTTGGCGACGAGTATGAAGCAAGGGCCAGCCAACGAGTGTACAGGTCGTAGTGGTTGGTAGTATATGGGGCTTTGGTGACAAAAGGGATGGCACTGTGATAGACTGCATCCAATTTATTGAGTAGGGTATTGGAGGCTATTTTGTAAATGACATCGCTGAAGTCGAGGATCGGTAGGATGGTTAGTTTTACAAGGGTATGTTTGGCAGCATGAGTGAAGGATGTTTTGTTACGAAATAGGAAGCCAATTCTAGATTTAACTTTGGATTGGAGATGTTTGATTAGAGTCTGGAAGGAGAGTTTAGTCTAACCAGACACCTAGTTATTTGTAGTTGTCCACATATTCCAAGTCAGAACCGTCCAGAACCGACGGGCGGGCAGGTGCAGGCGGCGATCGGTTGAAGAGCATGCGTTTAGTTTTACTTGTATTTAAGAGCAATTGGAGGCCATGGAAGGAGAGTTGTATGGTATTGAAGCTCGCCTGGATGGCTGTTAACAGTGTCCAAAGAAGGGCCAGAAGTATACAGAATGGTGTCATCTGCATAGAGGTGGATCAGAGACTCACCAGCAGCAAGAGCGACATCATTGATGTACACAGAGAAGAGAGTTGGTCCAAGAATTGAACCCTGTGGCACCCCCATAGACTGCCAGAGGCCCGGACAACAGGCCCTCCGATTTGACACAATGAACTCTATCAGAGAAGTAGTTGGTGAACAAGGCGAGGCAATCATTTGAGAAACCAAGGCTATCGAGTCTGTCGATGAGGATGTGGTGATTTGACAGTCGAAAGCCTTAGCCAGGTCAATGAATACGGCTGCACAGTATTGTTTCCTATCGATGGCGGTTAAGATATCGTTTAGGACCTTGAGCGTGGCTGAGGTGCACCCATGACCAGCTCAGAAACCAGATTGCATAGCGGAAAAGGTGCGGTGGGAATCGAAATCGTCGGTATTCTGTTAGTTGACTTGGCTTTCGAAGACCTTAGAAAGGCAGGGTAGAATAGATATAGGTCTGTAGCGGTTTGGATCAAGAGTGTCCCCCACCCTCCCTTTGAAGAGGGGGATGACCGCAGCTGCTTTCCAATCTTTGGGAATCTCAGATGACACGAGAGGTTGAACAGGCTACTAATAGGGGTTGCAACCATTTTGAAGGATAATTTTTTAGAAAGAAAGGGTCCAGATTGTCCAGCCCGGCTGATTTGTAGGGGTCCAGATTTTGCAGCTCTTTCAGAACATCAGCTGACTGGATTTGGGAGAAGGAGAAATGGGGAAGGCTTGTGTGAGTTGCTGTGGGGGGTGCAGTGCTGTTGACCAGGGTAGGGGTAGCCAGGTGGAAAGCATGGCCAGCCGTAGAAAAATGGTTATTGAAATTCTCAATTATAGTGGTTTTATCGGTGGTGAGTGTTTCCTAGCCTCGGTGCAGTGGGCAGCTGGAAGGAGGTGTTCTTATTCTCCATGGACTTTAGTGTCCCAGAACTTTTTGGAGTTTGTGTTGCAGGAAGCTAATTTCTGCTTGAAAAAGTTACAATGACATGACAAGAAGCTGCCATGTGGGGGAATCTTAGGTGGCTCGTTTCAGCTTGTTGTCTTGTTATTGATACCATGTCTTGTTTTGACTGATGTCATGTCTATGCTAATATGGCAAAAAAAAATGCTATCCAAGAACTGTAACAATGTATTTGAGACATGTGCTCATTGTGCAATGTTTATTGTTTTCAATAAACATTTGGAGACTAAATATAGTTTTAAATGTTGTCAGTCTGTCTGTTTTGCCCCATAGTTGCGCACCCAATGCTTTTGTTGCGAAACAACCAACCTGTCTAACAGAGGAAAAAGTAAATGAACTCATTTGGAATGACGTGTAGGCTTAGGAAGATATACAATGTATTGAACATAACTGACAATGTAAAAATGGACAAATTGAATAGATGAATAAATAAATGTAGATAAACTCAGCCTTCTCTTCCTGCTACAGGTGAACTCTTGGAGCGGGTCCATAGAGATCGGGGTGACTTCTCTGGACCCGGCTGGTCTCGACTTCCCCAGCAGCGCTACGGGTCTGAAGGGAGGCTCCTGGATCGTGTCTGGCTGCTCTGTGCTACGTGACGGCCGCTCCGTCCTCGAGGAGTACGGCCGAGACCTGGACCAGCTGTCTGAGGGCGACCATGTGGGCATACAGGTAGGTAGCCTAGTGGGTTAACAAGGCAGACTAGTGGCCGAAAGGTCGCCGGTTCAAGCCCTGGGCCAGGCACTAAATTGTTACCAATCTCTACAATACTCTCTATCCAGGAGAGCTGCTTCATGGCTGACCCTATTCATCTCAATTCTGTGTTTAGATGGGCGAAGATTCTTTTACAAATTATCACTTTTCTTATTTCTGTTCTACTGTACAGCGGAGCACCCACGGCGAGCTCCACCTGTGGGTGAACGGGCAGGACTGTGGCGCTGCTGCCAGTGGTCTCCCGACGGGCCTCTGGGCGGTGGTGGACCTCTATGGCAAGTGTACGCAAGTGACCGTGGTGAGCTGCGAGCCGCCGTCCTTGGCTGAGAGAGACACGGAGAGGGAGACGGTGGAGGAGCGTGAGCAGGAAGATGAGGAAGAGGTGGTGGTGTGCGGGGTCAGGGAGGGGGAGTTCGGGGGTCTGACGTCAGCGGTGAACCTGGCGGCGGCGACAAACGGGACGTTAGAGGAAGGTAGGACTTGTTGATGTTTTTGTTTATCTATTGAAATAGAGGGTTTGTTGTGTAAAAGGGTGTAGTAATAAGGGAAAGGACTCTTCTCTCTTTTGTTTTGTCTTCTCATTCCTGTTTTGTCTCAGTGCCTGTGCTCCCTCCTACTCATAACCGACCTGACAAGTTTCCCAACAACCTTGAGCCTGAGACGGGTAAGAAAATCAAAACCTCTACCCCAATCTCAGTTGCACCATTGACCAAATGTAAGTCTCCATCTTTCTCTCCCTCCCCTATAGTTCTGACGGAGCACCAGCTCTTTGACGTGTTAAACAATGCCATTGTATCCCTTTACCGCTCTGAGGACAATGGAGGGGGAGATCTGGGAGGAGGTGGAATAGGGAGAGACTCAGGAACAGGAAGTAGAGGGGACAGGGGGAGCAGCAGCGGTGGGGGATCCGTTAACGGTAACAGTAGTGACAGCGGGGGCGGGACCGGCAATACTGGAAGCGTCAACAGCCCTGCAGGTGGCGGAGGGGCGAGACTCGGGGCAGTGACGGGCGGGATGCTGACCAATGATGCGCTGCTGTTCCACGAGAAGTGCGGCACACTGATCAAGCTGAGCAACAACAACAAGACGGCGGAGAGGCGGCGACCGCTGGACGAGTTCAACAACGGCGTGGTCATGACCAACCGGCCGCTTCGACACAACGAGATGTTTGAGGTGCGGCCAATCACTGGCTCCGATATTGAGATATGTGAATTCTTGGAAGGGGTTGAAACGAGGGGCTTAGATCAAGGTGTTTAATAACATTAATTTGAATGCTCATAACAAATAGCCTACACACCACTGTCATAGTAATGACATAACAGCTGTCAAAGTAATAATATAACAGCTGTCTTAACTGTTTACTTTCATTTTCATGACCTCTAATGACAGAGGGGTCGAGTAAATATCACCACTGAAGTTGACATGTCGGGAGTTTGAAGCTAATCCTCTAATCTCCATATGGTAGAGTTTAATCTTTCAGATTAGCCAATGAATATTCGTTAACTTTACCTGTCAGTCATATGTCATAACAGCTGACTTACCTTGACATAACCGGTCATAAAATGGCCATAACACTCATGACACATATTTAGACCCGTTTTTGACATACACCACCGTTTAAAAGTTTGGCGTCACTTAGAAATGTCCTCGTTTTTGAAAGTAAAGTAAAAAGAAATTGCCCATTAAAATGACATGAAATTGATCAGAAGTAGTGTAGACATTGTCGATGTTGTAAATTACTATTGTAGCTGGAAACGGCTGATTTTTAAAAATTGAATATCTACATAGGCGTACAGAGGCCCATTATCAGCAACCATCACTCCTGTGTTCCAATGGCACGTTGTGTTAGCTAATTGATCATTAGAACTATTTTTCAATTATTTTAGCACAGCTGAAAACTGTTGTCCTGATTTAAAGAAGCAATAAAACTGTCAGGGAAAACATACATTTGAATAAATGTGGATTTTGACACTTATGTGGTGTAGGTGTCATAACCAGCCGTAAAACATGATTAAATATAGGTAATGAGTGTTATGACCATATGACAAGTTGTCAGCTGTTATGACATGGTTATAACTGTCATATCGTGTTGACGCTGAGTGTCAAGTGAAGTGTTACCGAATATTCATATGTTACAGCCACAGGGTGTGAATGAATAGATTATAACATTTCAGATGGACTGCAGCTTGAGATTAATAATGGAACAATAGTAAGTGTTTCTATATTCTAAAAGAGAGAATTCACTAGAAACCAAATAGACCAAAGCAGAGAAAGGACTGTCTGAACTTCTCCAATAAAAAACGTTTTTCTGTTTTCGGTTGCGAAACATTTTGCGCCTCTAGTTTCTGAATGCGCCCCTGGTTTCTGTTGTGCCACAGATCCGCATAGATAAGCTGGTGGACAAGTGGTCGGGGTCGATCGAGATCGGCGTGACAACACACAACCCCAACAACTTGGACTACCCAGCCACAATGACAAATCTGCGCTCAGGTACGTAAAGCATACATGCATACGCACACTAGCGTAGTGTTGCTCTAACCCAATATACAACTAGATCTATTCATTCCACAACAAACTGCACGCATGTTCGATCAATCCCTCCAGGATTCTGCATCACAATTATTTTTTGGGGGGGGAAAATCAGAAATTTCCCGCATGTTATGCAAGGGCTTGCTATAAAACATTCATCATTGCAATGTTATCACATAAAACTGACCCGTCAACACAGTACAAAAAGTATTGCATTTTCAACCAATCACCACACAGTTGCCACATAATTTGGTTCAATCAAGCAACACGTCCCCGAACCAATTCCTTTGTCAGCGCATTTTCGCAAGGAAATTGACAGTCATTGCATATTGCCATGCAAAATGTCAGAATTGCTGCTGAAAAGATATAGTTTTGCCTGCAAATATCACAAATAAATCCCTGCGAAATCCTGGAGGGACTTTTCAATCTTGTTCTTTGCAAAGTACAAGGCTACATCTTGCTGTGTTTTTTTCCCCCTCTTGCTCTTCCAGGTACAATCATGATGAGTGGCTGTGGGATCCTGACGAACGGCAAGGGAACACGTCGGGAGTACTGTGAATTCAGCCTGGATGAACTGCAGGTCAGTGACACACACACACACACACACACACACACACACACACACACACACACACACACACACACACACACACACACACACACACACTCATCCCTAACATCTTAACCATGACACTCTGACTTCCATTCCAGGAGGGGGATCACATAGGCTTGATGCACAAGGCCAGCGGAGCTCTTCACTTCTACATCAATGGCATCGACCAAGGTGAGAGTGACACGCCAGGAGCATCCGGCACTGTTGTTGAACGCTGAGCTGTAGTCAATGAATAGCATACTCACGTAGTGAGGGCAGTGTGGATTGGAATAGAGATGGCATCATCTGTGGCTCTGTTTGGGCGGTATGCAAATTGGAGTGGGTCTAGGGTTAATGTGAGTTATGACCAGCCTTCCAAAGCACTTCATGGCTATGGATGTGAGTGCTATGGGTCTGTAGTCATTTAGGCAGGTCACCTTAGTGTTCTTGGGCACAGGCACTATGGTGGTCTGCTTGAAACATGTTGGTATTACAGACTCAATCAGGGACATGTTGAAAATGTCAGTGAAGACACCTGCCAGTTTGTCAGCACATGCCCGGAGCCCATGTCCTGGTAATCAGTCTGGCTCCACGGCCTTGTGAATGTTGACCTGTTTACCGGTCTTACTCACGTCGGCTACGGCAAGCGTGATCACACAGTGTTGCTTGCCTCGACGCGAGCGTAGAAGTGATTTAGCTCGTCAAATTGTAGTACAATTTGATCTTAGCCCTGTATTGGCGCTTTGCCTGTTTGATGGTTTGTCGGAGGGCATAGCAGGATTTCTTATAAGCTTCCAGGTTAGAGTCCCAGACCTTGAAAGTGGCAGCTCAACCCTTTAGCTCAGTGCGGATGTTGCCTGTAATCCATGGCTTCTGGTTGGGGTATGTACTTAGTCACTGTGGGGACAACGTCCTCGATGCACATATTGATAAAGCCAGTGACTGATGTGGTGTACTCCTCAATGCCATCGGAGGAATCCCGGAAGATGTTCATGTTTGTGCTAGCAAAACAGTCGTGTAGTTTAACATCTGCTTCATCTGACCACTTTTTTAATAGACCGAGTCACTGGTGCTTCCTGCTTTAATTTTGGCTTGTAAACAGGAATCAGGAGGATAGAATTGTTGTTAGATTTACCAAATGGAGGGCGAGGGAGAGCTTTGTATGCTTCTCTGTGTGGAGTACAGGTGATCTAGATTTTTTTTTCGTCCTCTGGTTGCACGTTTAACATGTTGATAGAATTTGGGTAAATGGATTTAAGTTTCCCTGCATTAAAGTCCCCGGCCACTAGGAACGCCACCTCTGGGTGAGTGGTTTCCTGTTTGCTTATTTCCTTATACAGCTGACTGAGTGCGGTCTTAGTGCCAGCATCTGACTGTGGTGGTAAATAAACAGCCACGAACAGCCAGATGAAAACTCTCTTGGCAAATAGTGTGGTATACAGCTTATAAGATACTCTACCTCAATCAGGCGGGCAAAATCTAGAGACTTCTTTAGATCTCGTGCACCAGCTGTTATTAACCTTGCAGTGTGAAGGACCGGCAAACCATGATGCTGCAATTAATATGCAATACTGAAAAGGCAGCAAAAATGCAAGGAGTATATTATTTACTAATGGGCACATCGTTAACGCTTGCTATGTTTTACATACTTGTCATTTGATGGACTCTTTACGTCAATGTCATGCAGAGGAGTTTTGCCCCATACAGTGTATCAATGTCAGTTCGAGAATCACGTACAATTGTAAATCATGCACCACATTTCATCCAAGTCGTCCATAACCTCAATTTGACCTCTGACCCTGCCCCCTAGGCGTGGCAGCGGCCCAGACGCCCGCCGTAGTCTACGCCGTGGTCGACCTCTACGGCATGGCTGTCAAGGTGACCATCGTCCACAATCACAACCACAGCGACCGCCTCCGCCGCAACAACGCCATCATGCGGGCGCTGTCGCCAGACGTTGGTCGCCCCCGGCCTGCCCACTCCCTCACGCCGGACCCCGACACTCCCGACCGCCTCCTCTTTCACTCCAACTGTGGCCAAAAGGCAGCCATCATCAGCGAGGGCAGGACGGCTCTTCGCCCTCAGTATGTATTGTATCCATGGTCCTAGTGCCTTATTGCATAAATATATGAGGGGGTGTGGTATATGGCCAATATACCACGGCTAAGGGCTGTTCTTAGGCACAACGCAAGAAGTACCAGGACACAGCCCTTAGCCGTGGTATATTGGCTATGTACCACAAAACCCAGAGGTGCCTTATTGCTATTAAAAACTGGTTACCAACGTAATTAGAGTCGCAATAATAAATGTTTTGTCATACCTATTGCATACGGTCTGATATGAACCACCCAGTTTATAATGTACAGTATATTATAGATACATTTGATTGTGTGTTTTTCCTCGGGCAGTGCTACGGACGACTTCAATCACGGCGTGGTCTTGAGCGGCCGCCCGCTGCACTCCAACGAGGTGTTCCAGGTGCGCATCGACAAGATGGTGGACAAGTGGGCAGGCTCCATCGAGATCGGCGTGACCACGCACAACCCCGCCTACCTGCAGCTGCCCTCCACCATGACCAACCTGCGCTCAGGTAATACCAACCAATCAGGTAATACCAACCTCTTACCCCTGCCCCCCTAGCAGGGTTACTTGTAGATCTGAAAGCAATACACTAGTAGGCCCAACTAGCCTTCTTTTAGGCTAGGTTGAGTTTCCACCTCACACCCTTCTAATCCTCCCAGGATGAGAGGATGAGAGGATGGGGGCTTGATTAATCTAATTTTCCATACTCAAACAATGTTTGGAAAGGGCTGTGGATTGACTGATTTTGTTGTCGTTTGACTGATGTACTGGTTCTGTTGCAAGTTGACTGATGTGGTGTTTGTACAGTCGTTCAAGGGTTTATTTTTACAATTTTCTAAATTGTAGGATAATAGTAAAGACATCAAAACTATGAAATAACACATATGCAATCATGTAGTAACCAAAAAAGTGTTAAACCAAATCAAAATGTTTTAGAGTCTTCAAAGTAGCCACCCTTTGCCTTGATGGCACTTTTGGCATTCTGTCAACCAGCTTCACCTGGAATGCTTTTCCAACAGTCTTGAAGGAGTTCCCACACGCTGAGCTCTTGTTGGCTGCTTTTTCTTCACTCTGCGGCCCAAACCATCTCAATTTGGTTGAGGTCGGGTGATTGTGGAGGCCAGGTCATCTGATGCAGCACTCCATCACTCTCCTTCTTGGTCAAATGGCCCTTACGCAGCCTGGAGGTGTGTTGGGTCATTATCCTGTTGAAAACAAATGATGATCCCACTAAGCGCAAACCAGATGGGATGGAGTATCACTGCAGAATGCTGTGGTAGCCATGC
Source organism: Oncorhynchus gorbuscha (assembly GCF_021184085.1). Taxonomy (NCBI): domain Eukaryota; kingdom Metazoa; phylum Chordata; class Actinopteri; order Salmoniformes; family Salmonidae; genus Oncorhynchus; species Oncorhynchus gorbuscha. The sequence continues at coordinate 21,298,207 of NC_060193.1, forward strand.
TGGTTTAGTGTGCCTTGAATTCTAAATAAATCACTGACAGTGTCACCAGCAAAGCACCGTCACACCTCCATGCTTTATGGTGGGAACAACGCATGGGGAGATCATCTATTCACCTACTTTGCATCTCACCAAGACACGGCAGGTGGAACCAAAAATCTCAAATTTGGACTCATTAGACCAAAGGGCAGATTTCCACAGGTCTAATGTCCATTGCTCAAGTTTCTTGGCCCAAGCAAGTGTCTTCTTATTGGTGTCCTTTAGTAGTGGTTTATTTGCAGCAATTTGACCATGAAGGCCTTACCCACGCAGTCTCCTCAGAACAGTTGATGCTGAGATGTCTGTTACTGAGGCTGGTCAACTTTCTAATGAACTTATCCTCTGCCGCAGAGGTAACTCTGGGTCTTCCGTTCCTGTGGCAGTCCTCATGAGAGTTTCATCATAGTGCTTGATGGTTTTTGCGACTGCACTTGAAGAAGTTCTTGACATTTCCCTATTGACTGACCTTCATGTCTTAAAGTAATGGACTGTTGTTTCTCTTTGCTTTTTTGAGCTGTTCTTGCCATAATGTGGACTTAGCCTTATTTGGTAAAAGACCATCTTCTGTATCCCACAACTGATTCGCTCAACACATTAAGAAGGAAAGAAATTACACAAATGTTTTATTTTAACAAGGCACACCTGTTAATTGAAATGCATTCCTGGTGACTACCTCATGAAGCTGGTTGAGAGAATGCCAAGAGTGTGCAAAGCTGTCAAGGCAAAGTGTGGCTACTTTGAAGAATCTCAAATACATAATGTAATTGGATTTCTTTAACACGTTTTGTTTCTATTACTAAATAAAATTCCATATGTGTTATTTCATAGTAATGATTTCTTCACTATTATTCGACAATGTAGAAAATGGTAAAAATAAAGACAAACATTGTAATGAGTAGGTGTGTCCAAACTTGACTGGTACTGCAGGTTGACTGATGTTCTGGTTTTGTGTCCCAGGGACTTGGATGATGACAGGAAACGGGGTGATGCACAACGGAACCACCATACTGGACGAGTATGGACACAACCTGGACCGACTCAAAGTGAGTGGGAGACGCACTTTACAGTCGTCCTTAGACTATTCAACTCTACCCCACCCTCTCGCGCTGTCCTGTTCCTGCTCTGGTCTTTCACTCCTTCTCAAGTCACCATCAGCACTTACATGCTATCATACTTATCACCTGTTGCTGTGTGCTTCATCTCTGTCTCTCTGACCACTGTCATCTCTGTCTCTTTATCCAGGCGGGGGACACAGTGGGCGTGGTGCGGAAGGAGGACGGGAGCCTCCACTTCTTTGTGAACGGGGTGGCACAGGGCCCGGCGGCTTGGAACGTACCACCCAGTGTCTATGCCGTGGTGGACCTCTACGGCCAGGCCGCACAGGCAACCATCATGGACGACGTGGGTGAGCGGGGGGGATGGAGGATGGAGGAAGGTTGTTGTTAAAGGTGCCTAAGGCGATTGCAGAAGTTTCTAGTGTGTCAGATCAAAAAGGTTTTGGAACCACTGAATACAATACTGAAGACATGGAATGTGTCTGTAGATGGTATGTGAATATCCTCCTCCAACTAGCTTTGCCTCAACAACCATCCTCAAACATTTCTCCCCCCTAGCAGACCTCCCCCCTCTCCCCGAGGACAGCTCGGAGGGCCCCACCGTCATGTCGCCCAGCAGCCCATGCTCGGTCGCCGGGGGCAACAGTGCCAACGACCTGCGCTTCCACCAGCTGCACGGCACTAACGCGGTAATCACCAATGGGGGGCGCACCGCCCTCAGACAGAACTGTCGATCCGAGTTCAACGACGCCATCGTCATCTCTAACAGGTCAGTGTGACGCGCACATACACACACACACACCTGCGTCATCTCCAACAGGTCAGAAGGTCGACACACACATGTGTTTGTGCGTGTCCTGACTGTGTTGTCTGTTGTCAGGTGCCTTCGAGACGGAGAGCTCTTTGAGATAGTCATTCAGAAGATGGTGGACCGGTGGTCGGGGTCAATAGAAGCAGGTAAGATAATGGCAGGTAAGGCGTTTCTATTTTACCCCTCTCGACCTTCTCACACAGCCCTATCCACACACACAGCAGTGGAGTGATACATGTTTGTCCGTGTGTGTGTTCTGTCCAGGTGTGACTGCTATCAGGCCAGAAGAGCTGGAGTTTCCCAACACCATGACGGATATAGACTACGATACCTGGATGCTTAGGTAAAGGGGGTGGGGTCTGTTTTGTGTCTGTTTCAGAGATTCTAAATGAATGGTTTTGAAACAGATTAGATTCAGTCAACTGTTATCGAATCCTACTGTTGTATCCATCTGCTACAGTGGATTTCACTAAGAAGCATCTAAGGGAATATCTTCCTCTGCCTTGTGCATGAAATAAACCAAGTTTCATTTGAACTCCCTCTCTAAACCCTCAGTGGCACGGCCATCATGCAGGACGGCAACACCATGCGTAACAACTACGGCTGTGACCTGGACACTCTGACCACGGGCAGTAGGATCGGCATGATGCGCTCGGCCACCGGCGACCTTCACTACTACATCAACGGTGTGGACCAGGGGGTGGCCTGCACCGGGCTGCCGCCAGGTAAAGGTGAATGGAACCAGTGATCATAAACCTGTTATTACGACCCCATACATGGGCATGGGGTCGGGGACAAAAGGCTCATGAACTGATTTTGAAATGGAGCTGATGGGTGTGTACTATGCACCTTGTAGCTAGATGGTAGAAGTGTCTCTGAAAAAATCCACCTAACAGCTCAAATCTCACTGCTATTTTGTTTAATATTTCAACTTGTATCTACCAAGGCTAGTCTCACTGAGATCTTTGTCAAGCATCTACACTTTCCAAATATATGGTGAACTTGGACAACCCCTCTTTCCTCTCTCCCTCCCTCCTTTCATCAGAGGTGTATGCGGTGATAGACCTGTATGGTCAGTGTGTCCAGGTGTCCATCACCAGTTCCTCTGGCCCTCAGGATAACAGTCTGTGTACCAGCAACATCACAGAGAGGAGTTTCCCCATACACTCCCCAGGTACTGACCGCATGTGTGATTTTTCTCTCAGGTTATGAATCGAAGTCGTGAGCCTGTCTGTCGTTCAACGTCTCTCCTTCTTCCTTACATGCGTAGTGGCAGGCGTGGCCCACCGGCTCCACAGTAAGCATGGTAAGAACGTGGTTCTACTGGGAGAGGGCTGCCAGGCCGTCAGGGTGGGAGGATACGCACACGGCATCGTCTTCAGCGCCAAGGAACTCAAAACAGACGAACTGTTTGAGGTGAGTAGTGCTCTGTTATCTACCCAGACGCAATCAGATCGCTCTATTTTCATAACACTTGAGTCATCTGTTGTCTTATATATGCACGCGCATAACATTCACTATTGACGTTGTAGTATTGTCCCCTCCACCCACCTCCAGGTGAAGATAGACGAGGTGGATGACCAGTGGTCCGGTTCCCTCCACATGGGTCTGACCACCCTAGCCCCTCCAGAGCTGCCCTCCTGCCCCATGTCAGGCCTGTCCCCCTCCCTCACACAGTTCCGGTCCAAGGTCACCTGGCTGCTAGCCGGGTCAGAGGTCAGACGCAACGGACTCCTGCAGAGACAGAACTACGGCGCCTCCCTGGACAGACTGACGGTGAGAGACAGGGCGTGGGATTCCAAAGCTCCGTTGAATCAATACTTTGTACTTATTTTGTAATTTGTTGCACAGAGGGAAACAATGAAAGAGGGGGAGGGAACAACTGGTTGGGATTGAAAGATGGAGACGACAAACATTAGTGCATATGGAATGGAAAGACGGATTGTGATGAATAGATAAGTAGGTACTACATATGATGCCTGAGTTGTAATTGCGTGTGTCTAGGTGGGTAACCGCGTCGGGGTGAAGAGATGCAGCGATGACACCATGCACGTCCTTATCGACGGAGAGGACATGGGACCAGCTGCCACCGCTGTGGCCAAGGTACACACACTTCATGAACAACAGTTCTCTCATACACACGTCATACGTGTTCAATTCACACGCACAATTGTCTTCCTATCCTTGTGGGGATCAAAACATTGATTCCTATTCAAAATCCTGTTTACTTTAACACCCTAGCCCTAACTCCTTACCCTAATTGTAAACCTAAGCCTAATATTGCCTATTTCCTTGGGACCCACAATTTTCCTTGTTTTACTACCACCCCACCTCTCTCCCCTACCTATAGAACGTGTATGCAGTGTTGGACCTGTATGGTCGTGTGACAGCGGTGTCCATCGTCAGTTCGTCAGTGCTGGAGGACGCAGGGAGCGTCAAGGCCCCCTCCCTCTCCTCAGACAGCTGTAGCGAAGGAGAGGAGGACCGTACGCCGGTGAGACACGGGTGTGGGGATGGAGGGAGAAGGGGGATAGGAGGAAGGGGGGACCGATGGATGATATGCTTTCGCCGGGATCTTTAGTGATTATAGCTTGACAACAACAATGTTAGACTTTGTCTAAAGTAAGAAAGTGTGTGGAATTTTTATTTCTCCACTTTTGTCATGCAAGCATCTCAAAGTACAGCAGGAAACCTGAAATTGCGCCATAGGTGGTTAAATACACTGTGTACAAAACATGAGGAAACACCTTCCTAATATTGAGTTGCAGCTGCTTTTGCCTTCAGAACAGCCTCAATTCATCGGGGCATGGACTCTACAAGGTGTCAAAAGCGTTCCACAGGGATGATGGCCGATGTTAACTCCAATTCTTTCCACAGTTGTCAAGCTGGCTGGATGTCCTTTCGGTGGTGGACCGTTCTTGATAGACATGAGAAACTCTTGAGTGTGAAAAACTCAGCAGTGTTACAGAAACCAGTTCGCCTGACACCTACTACCATACCCTGTTCATAGGCACTTAAATATTTTTATCTTGCCCATTCACTCTCTGAATGCCACCATACACAATCAATTTCTCATTCTCTCAAGGCTTAAAAATCCTTTAACTGATCTCCTCCCCTTCATCTACACTGATTTGAAGTGGATTTAACTAGTGACATCAATAAGGGATCATAGCAGTCACCTGCTCAGTCTGTGTCATGGAAAGAGCAGGTGTTCCTAATGTTTTGTACACTCGGTGTATATATGTGTGAATTGATCTAAGGCAACAGAAGTAAAAAATAAAAATAAAAAGTTTTTAATCTCTCCATCTCACTCGCCATCTCTCCTCTCTCCAACCTCCAGGTTGAGGGTGATGAGCCGGCCCTGGTGCCCAACACAGTCATGGCCTTCCTGGAGAACCATGGGAAGAACATCCAGCTGTCCCATGAGAACCTGACGGCGGCCCGTGTCTCCAGCTACAACCAGGGCCTCCTAGTCACAGCACAACCCCTGCCCCGACAACAACTGTTCCAGGTACTGTGTGTGAGTGGTGGGGTTAGGGGTCTGTCTGTGTCAGGATTTGATTGGGGTAGCCAAGGGTGTGTTTAATTGTTGTATAATACACATAATATTTTATACTGCGTTCTGTCACCATAGTTTGTGAATGACATTTTGACTGTCAATGTTGCCATAGTTTCAGATCGACCGCCTGAACGCATCGTGGACGTCGTCCCTGTCGCTAGGGGTGATTGGCCACTCCCCAGACCGCCTCAACTTTCCCTCCACTGCGTGCTGTCTGAAACGCTCTGTGTGGCTGCTGCAGAGAGACTCTGTCTTCCACAACTCACTGAAGGTACTGCACACACACACGCACACGCACACGCACACACACGCATCAGTGTTTCCCCTATGTTCATTTCGCAGTGGCACACCGCCGCTGCGAAGTCATTGCCGCCACTGCAAATACATTTTTTTTTTTTTTTACATTCTGCCAAGATGAGCTTTTAAGATCAGTGACGAGGTACTACAAGTTCCATATCTTCCTCATTCTCATCAGATCATCCGCGAAACCTCAAGGTAACTAGCTAACGTGCTTGTTATCCTGGAAGTGTAACCAACCTTATTAAGATACAGGAACCTTACGCCAGTGAAATAATTTTTGCGGTTAATATAGAAGTGGCTGGTGATGTTGAGATCAAGATACAATTCAACTGTCCTTTTGTTTCAAAGAAAGAGGACATTTTTTATTTTCATGCATTTGAGTTGGGTGAAAAAAGTCGCCGTACGTTTTGTTGTACGACTGTGAGAAGGTCCCCTCCACTATCTCTGCCACAGCTACTGAATGAAGTCCTAGGGGAAACACTGCGCACACACTCAAGGTACAGATAGCAAGACCAACACAAAGCTTAATGGAGTTCTCTCTTTCCCTCCATCACTTCTCCTCCCCATCAGATCTGTGAGAACTATGGTCCTAACCTGGACACATGTCCAGAGGGTACAGTCCTGGGTCTGCTGGTGGATGGGAACAGCTGTCTGCACCTTTATGTGAACGGTATGGACCAGGGAGTAGCAGCCCAGGATATCCCTACGCCATGCTACCCCCTCATAGACCTATACGGACAGTGTGAACAGGTACGTCTGTCCCCCCCACCCCCACCCCCATTCCAAACCGTCAGAATAATTTTAGAGGTCGAGGAAGTTAAGAAACGAATACCTGGAAAAAGAAAGCTGTTGACTTGTTTTAATGGTCTTAAACGATATCTTAACCGCCATCGATAAGAAACAATACTGTGCAGTCGTATTCATTGATCTGGCCCATCGGCAGACTCGATAGCCTTGGTTTCTCAAATTATTGCCTCGCCGGATTCACCAACTACTTCTCTAATAGAGTTCATTGTGTCAAATCGGAGGGCCTGTTGTCCGGGCTTCTGGCAGTCTCTATGGGGGTGCCACAGGGTTCAATTCTTGGACCGACTCTCTTCTCTGTGTACATCAATGATGTACCTCTTGCTGCTGGTGAGTCTCTGATCCACCTCTACGCAGACGACACCATTCTGTATACTTCTGGCCCTTCTTTGGACACTGTTAACAGCCCTCCAGGCGAGCTTCAATACCATACAACTGTCCTTCCGTGGCCTCCAATTGCTCTTAAATACAAGTAAAACTAAACACATGCTCTTCAACCGATCGCTGCTTGCACCTGCCCGCCTGTCAAACATCACTACTCTGGACAATTCTGACTTATGTGGACAATTACAAATACCTAGGTGTCTGGTTAGACTGTAAAATCTCCTTCCAGACTCACATCAAACATCTCCAATCCAAAATTAAATCTAGAATCATCTTCCAATTTCGCAACAAAGCATTCTTCACTCATGCTGCCAAACATACCCTTGTAAAACTGACCATCCTACCAATCCTCGACTTCGGCGATGTCATTTACAAAATGGCCTCCAATACCCTACTCAATAAATTGGATGCAGTTTATCACAGTGCGATCCGTTTTTTCACCAAAGCCCCATATACTACCAACCACTACGACCTGTACGCTCTCGTTGGCTGGCCCTCGCTTCATACTCGTCGCCAAACCCACGGGCTCCAGGTAATCTACAAGACCCTGCTAGGTAAAGTCCCCCCTTATCTCAGCTCACTGGTCACCATAGCAGCACCCACCTGTAGCACGCGCTCCAGCAGGTATAGCTGCCTGGTCATCCCCAAAACCAATTCTTACTTTGGCCGCCTCTCCTTCCAGTTCTCTGCTGCCAATGACTGGAATGAACTACAAAAATCACTGAAACTGGAAACACTTATCTCCCTCACTAGCTTTAAGCACCAGCTGTCAGAGCAGCTCACATATTACTGTACCTGTACATAGCCGATCTATAATTAAGCCCAAACAACTACCTCTTTCCTTATTTATTTTGCTTTGCTGCAGGAGGAACTGGTGCACTTCACAAAATAGATGGCATCATGAGGGAGGAAAATTATGTGGATATATTGAAGCAACATCAAGACATCAGTCTGGAAGTTAAAGCTTGGTCGCAAATTGGTCTTCCAAATGGACAATTACCCCAAGCATACTTCCAAACTTGTGGCAAAATGGCTTAAGGAAAACAAAGGAGTGGCCGTCACAAAGCCCTGACCTCAATCCTATAGAACATTTGTGGGCAGAACTGAAAAGGCATGTGTGAGCAAGGAGGCCTACAAACCTGACTCGGTTACACCAGCTCTGTCAGGAGGAATGGGCCAAAATTCACTCAACTTATTGTGGGAAGCTTGTGGAAGGCTACCTGAAACGTTTGACCCACTTTAAACATTTTAAAGACTAATACTAATTGAGTGTCTGTAAACTTCTGACCCACTGGGAATGTGATGAAATAAATCATTCACTCTACTATTATTCTGACATTTCACATTCTTAAAATAAAGTGGCTATCCTAACTAAGCAAAGACAGGGCATTTTTTACTAGGATTAAATGTCAGGAATTGTGAAAAACTGAGTTTAAATGTATTCGGCTAAGGTGTATGTAAACTTCCGACTTCAACTGTATTAGGCGGTGTCAGAGGAAAGCACATAAAATTGTCAGGGACTCCAGTCACCCAAGTCATAGACTGTTTTCTCTGCTACAGCACGGCAAGCGGTACCGGAGTGCCAAGTCTAGGACCTAAAGGCTCCTTAACAGCTTCTACCCCCAAGCCATAAGACTGCTGAACAATTAATCAAATGGCCACTGGACCATTACATTGAACCCCCATCCATTTGTTTTGTACAATGCTGCTTCTCTCTGTTTATTATCGATGCATAGTCATTTCACCCCTACCTACATGTACAAATGGCCTCTAACCTGTACCCCCGCACACTGCCTCGATACCGGTACCCCCGTATTAGAGTTCGACCGATTTTATGATTTTTCAACGCCGATACCGATTAGTGGAGGACCAAAAAAAAAGCAGATGCCGATTTGAAAGAAAAAAAATGTATTTATTTGTAATAATGACAATTACAACAATACTGAATGAACACTTATTTTAACTTAATATAATACATCAATAAAATCTATTTAGCCCCAAATAAATAATGAAACATGTTCAATTTGGTTTAAATAATGCAAAAACAAAGTGTTGGAGAAGAAAGTAAAAGTGCAATATGTGCCATGTAAGAAAGCTAACGTTTCAGTTCCTTGCTCAGAACATGAGAACATGAAAGCTGGTGGTTCCTTTTTAACATGAGTCTTCAATATTCCCAGGTAAGAAGTTTTAGGTTGTAGTTATTATAGGAATAATAGGACTTTCTCTCTCTACCATTTGTATTTCATTAACCTTTGACTATTGGATGTTCTTGTAGGCACTTTAGTATTACCAGTGTAACAGTATAGATTCCGTCCCTCTCCTCGCTCCTACCTGGGCACGAACCAGGAACACCACATCGACAACAGCCACCCTCGAAACAGCGTTACCCATGCGGAGCAAGGGGAACAACCACTCCAAGTCTCAGAGCGAGTGATGTTTGAAACGCTATTAGAGCGCACCCTGCTAACTAGCTAGCCATTTCACATTGGTTACACCAGCCTCATCTCGGGAGTTGATAGGCTTGAAGTCATAAACAGCTGCTGGCAAACGCAGTAAAGTGCTGTTTGAATGAATGCTTACGAGCCTTCTGGTGCCTACCACCGCTCAGTCAGACTGCTCTATCAAATCATAGACTGAGTTATAACATAACACACAGAAATACGAGCCTTAGGTCATTAATATGGTCGAATCCGGAAACTATCATCTCGAAAACAAGACGTTTATTCTTTCAGTGTAATACGGAACCGTTCCGTATTTTATCTAACGGGTGGCATCCATTAGTCTAAATATTCCTGTTACATTGCACAACCTTCAATGTTATGTCATAATTACGTAAAATTCTGGCAAATTAGGCGGCCCAAACTGCATATACACTGACTCTGCGTGCAATGAACGCAAGAGAGGTGACACAATTTCACCTGGTTAATATTGCCTGCTAACCTGAATTTCTTTTAGCTAAATATGCAGGTTTAAAAATATATACTTCTGAGTATTGATTTTAAGAAAGGCATTGATGTTTATGGTTGGAGCAACGTTAAGCCCCGAATCGATTATATGCAACGCAGAACACGCTAGATAAACTATTAATATCATCAACCATGTGTAGTTAACTAGTGATTATGATTGGTTTTTATAAGAAGTTTAATGCTAGCTACAACTTACCTTGGCTAACTGCATTCGTGTAACAGGCAGTCTCCTCGTGGAGAGCAATGTAATCAGGTGGTTAGAGCGTTGGACTAGTTAACTGTAAGGTTGCAAGATTGAATCCCCTGAGCTGACAAGGTAAAATTCTGCTATTCTGCCCCTGAAGGAGACAGTTAACCCACCGTTCCTAGGCAGTCATTGAAAATAAGAATGTGTTCTTAACTGACTTGCCTAGTTAAATGAAGGCGTAGGGGAAAAAAAAGGTGTCCAAAAATACAGATTTCCGATTGTTATGAAAACGGCCCTAATTAATCGGCCATTCTGATTAATCGGTCGACCTCTATAGCCTCGTTTTGGTATAACTTTTTATCATTTTTTAAAAACTTGTTTATTTGGTAAATATTTTCTTAACCAACAGTGCCGTTCAAGAAGAGTTAAGGGCTTGTAAAGTAAGCATTTCACTGTAAGGTCTACACTTGTTGTATTTGGCACGTGACAAAGTTTGTTTCGAGACTCAGTCCTACTCAGGAACACTTTTAGATCAGTAGCTAGAAACTCTAATCTGCTAGTCTTTTGCTCTATGACCTTTAATCCTGAAATACCTCCATCTGGCTATTTAGACGCTCCGTCCTGGGTAGGTATTTAACTGCGTGATCCCAGCCCTCCCACCAGACCGGTTTAATAATAATCATCTGTTACCTGGCCTGGGACTACTTTTTATCTGTGTGGTACCAGGGGCCGAGATAATTCAGTGACACTCTGATGTCGTTGTCGTGGCAGGTTACCATAGTGACCAACAACGTGGCGACCGTGGGAGGAGAGGGCATCAAGGCGCGTTGCCAGGGCGACATGGAGAAAGCGGACATGGTTGATGGTGAGAGGAGGAGAGCATGATGACTTTGGCAACTATACAGACCCTTTAAATCTGTCTCTGTGGGCTGAAAAAATGCTAACCTTTGACATCTGACCTCTAGGGATCAAAGAGAGTGTTTGCTGGATGCCCCATCCAGAGGTCAACCCCAACAAGACCTGTGAGTACCAGGCCCTGTGCTCGCGCTTCAAGGACCTGCTGACACTGCCAGGTGAGGAACACACACGGTCTTTGTGTACTGCCTTCTCGCTCTCTGACTTAATCGTAACTTCTCCCGTATTTAGATTTTCTCTCCCTCCCTTTGCCCCCTCCCCCTATCATCTCTCTCAGATGGTTACTTCAACGAGGATGCCAAGTATAACCTGTGTTACTGTGAGTCGTGCCACAAGCTGCGGGGGGACGAGTCCTACTACAAGAGAGGGGAGCCCCCACGGGACTACGCCCTGCCCTTTGGCTGGTGCCGCTTCGCTCTGAGGTCAGAAGTTAAAGACAGCCAAACAGTGGGCTTCAAAAACCTTCATCCAATCACACTGTAGTGTGAACTATGTTCAACCAATCACTCGTAACATCAGCGACGGTGCTCTTCAAGTCCAATTAATCAGCATGAATTAGTTTTATTTGGTTCAATTAACAAATTACATAATTACTTATTTTTCACTTTGGCGGGAGAAGGGGAGAAGGAAAGTAAAAAATAGTATACAGTAAAGCTTTGAAAACGGTCTTTGAGTATCAATGTCATAGGACTCTGGTAGAGGGGTTATCTAACATCTTGGTGTGTGTGTGTTCTCCTGCCTGCAGGATCAAGCCCCACTGTGACATGTCCAATTCGTTTAAGCAGTGGCACATAGCCTACCACGGCACCAGCGTAGGGGCCCTCAGACGCACACTGGACCATGCCCAGCTGCTCTCTGGTACGACACATTTATGTTTGAAAAACATGGTTGATTTCCAGAACCATTTCCACTCATGATTTAAAGAATGTTGAGGGTGTTGTAAATGAACTAAACCGTGTTGTCTTGGTGTTTCAGGGACGTCGTCCATCTTCTCTGTGTCTCCGGTGAAGACTGAGGGTCCTAACGGCTACAGTGAGCCAGAGGTGAACAGCAGCAACAGCCTCCCTGACAGGGACAGGGAGGTTCCCCGGGTTCAGCTGTCCCCCACCATGCGCTACTCCGGCCTGGAGATGTTCGCCCCCAAAGTGCAGTACGTGTGTCACTCCCTAGCACTGTTTTCTACCCTGTCTTTCTCTGTTTTCTCTCTCATCCTCTTCTCTCTCTATTTGCCCTTTGCTGTTATTCAAATTGAAGTGATTACTGTCTTGTTCTTTCACTGTCTTGCTTTCATTCTTCTTCCCATGACTCCTGATCTCCTCACTCGGCCCTTTCACTCTCTCCCTCCAGATTCCGGGACCCCCGTTCTCACTGCTGTCACCAGGCCCAGGTGGGTTTCCAGGTGTGTGTCCGGCCGGGCTCCTATAAGGTGGGGCCCCAGACCCTGGGAGCCATCGAACCCCTGGATCCCCGCTTCAGCAACACAGAGATCGAGTGGATCACCAAGGATCAGGGGGGCACCCTCCTCTACGGCCTGCTCATACGGGTGGAATGATAGTGGGAGTAGTGAAGAGATTGTTGGATGGAGAGAGAGGGGGAAAGGGAGCTACTCTCTCCCAGCAGTGCCTCCAAAACTACTACTTCTCCATCAACCAAATTACAGACTTTGGGAGTCTTTGGAATTAGGGAATTTCCCTCCTGTTGCTGGGCGGTTTGTTGATTGACAATTCAGCATTGTTTTGTTTGTTTAGGACAAAGTTATTATTATTATTTTAATTTTTTTGTTCTGACACTTTTAACAAGGAGGGACTAGGGTGGATTCAGAGAAGAACAACCAGACAGACACTGCCTGCACTTTGTTTTGGACACTTCGTGGGCGATTTTTATTTTAAAATTTTAACATGTATTTTACATTTTTTTTATTCGTCATAATACAACACTTGTTTTTTGTCACAGCCATTTTTATTTTAGAGCAGTTTTGTCTTCCCGGTCTCTGTTGTTCCCTCCCTCCACTCTTGCTTGTTTTTTTTTAAATCAACCCCTTTTTACCCCAGACTGATCACTCTCCTCTTAAGTACGGAGGGATGGTTCTCCTCAGTTCTCTGTGTAAAGGCTGAGTGCACAACCCGAAACCGGTCCTGTTGCATTCCAAGACCTGGACCGTTTGTTGAACCACCTCGCAACGTCGACCGCCACACAGTCACTGGCTATTGGATTATTGTTTTTAAGCGAAAGACTTAACCGCAGGTCAGAAGGAAATTGAGAAAAAGAGCATTAGATCAAACAAGGAAAAAAGACTGGAAAAGAACCGTGAACTGAAGGACCTGAGAGCACCTGTAGAGGGAGGAACTCAAAAACTGGTGCAAAATGTTTACAGGTGTAACACTAACTGCACTGATCTGAAAACACAGGATAGGTGAAAACGATCAGGTGGCTGTTGCCTAATGGGAATTTACTTTCACCCGTTCAGTTCCGGTTCATTCATATCAGTGCGGATGAGGAGAGGAAGCCATGAAGGACAATAGAGATGGACACTAACACCACCATCAGAACTAGTGGGAGAGACATTTTTAAATGTTTTTTTTCGACCGGCCAATCTGGCCATTAAGCTTCGTCTCCCGAATTCTCCCCTCTATCACTGCTTTACCCCGTGTCATATTCACTTCACTGGAGATTAGAGGGATTCTAGACATGCTTTGTAGAGGCAATACCAGGGGCGTGTTCAGCAGGGAGAATCCTTTTTGAAAGGAGAGGTTCTACCGGCGCTTGTCCAATGCACAGTTCTGTTGCAAAAAGTCATTCTTACAGTGTCCCCTACTGAACATGACCTCGATGCATAAAGGCCCAGGCCCAATTTCCATTTCAACTAGTGATCGAAATTGGCCCGGACCTGAAGATCTATCCTCATTCTCTCATTTTCTATAGCTAGTTCAGAAGGAAAACATTGTGGATTGTTGCAGATAGAAATGTCATGAATGGAGTTGACAGGATTATATACCAGAGGCATGTTTGTTCTAAAGGTATTTTTACCTGAACTTTCCACAACGTTGTGCACTGCTGAACATGCCCGTTTTCTCACGTTGTTTACACTGGTTACGTTTAAGTCTCCCTCTGATCCATCCATTCTGTCATCGTTTACCAGGGAGGAATGTTCAGAGCCAATCACATCATAGGGGTGTGGCTTCACCTAGGCGTGTTCATGCAAAGACTCTTGGTAAATGGAGTCTTTACGAAATGCAGGCCCTGATGCTGGAGTTTACATTGCGAATGTGATTCATTAGGGTTTTTGTAGTCCGTTTACGTTCTACCTGTCTGCTTCATGTTAAAACAAACTCCCTCTATTTTACATAATACATTACATAGATTAACACAGGGGTTCAATAATTCCTGATTAAAATATTCAGCAATTTTTTTTTTGTATGTGGACAGCTCTTCAAAGCATATCTTTTAACCATTCTGTTTTGTTTGGCAACAAAATAATCTGAGATACTTACATATTACATACATCACTACATGCATAAATAACCCCGCCATCTTGCCAAGTCATTGTTTTGACAAAAAAGGTGAGGAGAACAGTGGTATCGAGTCAAGATTCAAGGTTGTCGACTTTCCTCACACAACTGTGTGTAAACTAACTTATTGCAAAGGTGGGGTTTGAAAAAATGTACTTGCAATGTTCAATCAAAATGTGAAAAATATATGGGTTGTTTAAAAGCCCAGTGCTGCTTTTTACGAGAATGAATTTGTATTCTTTTTCCCCTTTTTTGTTCTGTATGTTGCATTGTACAGGCTGTTACATAACATCATCTTCTTGATTTGTAAAAAAATGAAAAAAGAAAAAAAAATGAATAAACCAATAGACAGTGCACATTATGACTCTGGATTGGCTTCATTGGTTCCTTTAAAAAACAAAAATTGGGTAGTATAATTTCTTTCTCCAGTCACTGACGTGTCATTGCAGTGTTGCATATGTCCTCAATCACACCTTTTTTCAAAAATATTTATAGGACTGATTCCTTAACGCCAATAGTGTTCTTTCAGCTTTCCCAAAAAATCTGGCGGCTCACTTGATTTGCAGGATGTGTTTTTATAACTCGTTCAAGTGCTAGTTGGATCCTAGGTCAGAACTAAAGGAAACTGTAATTTCCGACTTGCTAACTGGTTAAACACATGGCACATATGTGGAACTACAACCAGGTAGCAAGTTGAACATTTCTGAGTTTCCCAGTTCCGACTAGCACGTGAACACTGCATGAAACACACACCCACCCACATCAGTCAATATACAGGGCCTTCGGAAAGTATTCATACCCCTTGCCTTTTCCACATTTTGCTACATGACAGCCTTATTCTAAAATGGATTAAAATTGTTTTTTTCCCCCTCATCAATCTACACACTACCCCATAATGACAAAGCAAAAACAGGTTTTTTGACATTTTTGAAAATGTTTATTTACATAGTATTCAGACCCTTTAATCAATACATTGAAGCACCTTTTAGCAGTGATTACAGCCTTGAGTCTTCTTGGGTATGATGCTACAAGCCTGGTACACCTATATTTGGGGAGTTTCTCCTATTCTTCTATTTTCAGGTCTCTCCAGAGATGTTCGATTAGGTTCAAGTCCGGGCTCTGGCTTGGCCACTCAGACTTGTCCCGGAGCCACTCCTGCTTGTATACTTAGGGTCGTTGTCCTATTGGAAGGTGGACCTTCGCCCCAGTCTGAGAACCTGCTCAGGACTTCATCAAGGATCTCTGTTGCGCAGTTCATCTTTTCCTCGATCCTGACTAGTCTCCCAGTCCCTACCGCTGAAAACCGACCCCAAATGCATGATGCTGCCACCACCATGCTTCACCGTAGGGATAGTGCCAGGTTTCCTCCAGACGTGACGCTTGGTTTTCAGGACAAAGAGTTCAATCTTGGTTTCATCAAAACAGAGAATCTTGTTTCTGAGAGTCCTTGCACTGTCAACTGTGGGACCTTTCCAAATCATGTCCAATCCATTGAATTTACCACCGGTGGACTCCAAGTTGTAGAAACATCTCAAAGATGATCAATGGAAACATGATGCACCTGAGCACACTGTCAAGTCTCCTAGCAAAGTGTTTGAATGATTTATGTAAATAAGATATTTCTGTTTATTTTTTGTAAATTTGCAAAAATGTCATTGTTTTTGCCTTATCATTATGGGGTATTGCATGTAGATTAATAATTGAATCTCTTTCTGATTCACTCCTTCCTTTCATCCCCATCTCCCTATTTCTCACCCTGGGTAATTGCTGTGTGTTGGGTCGGATGTCTCTTCTTGCTGATGATGGAGCCAGGCCGGAGCTGTCACCTCCCCCACCATCATACTCTTCTCCTGCAAACAGAGGGGCAATTGGGATCAGACACATGCGCAAACACGTGTGTGTGTGTACACTGCTCAAAAAAATAAAGCGAACACTTAAACAACACAACTCCAAGTCAATCACACTTCTGTGAAATCAAACTGTCCACTGAGGAAGCAACACTGATTGACAATAAATTTCACATGCTGTTGTGCAAATGGAATAGACAACAGGTGGAAATTATAGGCAATTAGCAAGAAACCCCCAATAAAGGAGTGGTTCTGCAGGTGGTGACCACAGACCACTTCTCAGTTCCTATGCTTCCTGGCAGATGTTTTGGTCACTTTTGAATGCTGGCGGTGCTTTCACTCTAGTGGTAGCATGAGACGGAGTCTACAACCCAAACAAGTGGCTCAGGTAGTGCATCTCATCCAGGATGGAACATCAATGCGAGCTGTGGCAAGAAGGTTTGCTGTGTCTGTCAGCGTAGTGTCCAGAGCATGGAGGCGGTACCAGGAGACAGGCCAGTACATCAGGAGACGTGAAGGAGGCCGTAGGAGGGCAACAACCCAGCAGCAGGACCGCTACCTCCGCCTTTGTGCAAGGAGAAGCAATGCCAGAGCCCTGCAAAATGACCTCCAGCAGGCCACAAATGTGCATGTGTCTGCTCAAATGGTCAGAAACAGACTCTATGAGGGTGGTGTATGAGGGCCCGACGTCCACAGGTGGGGGTTGTGCTTACAGCCCAACACCGTGCAGGACGTTTGGCATTTGCCAGAGAACACCAAGATTGGCAAATTCGCCATTGGCGCCCTGTGCTCTTCACAGATGAAAGCAGGTTCACACTGAGCACGTGACAGAGTCTGGAGACGCCATGGAGAACGTTCTGCTGCCTGCAACATCCTTCAGCATGACCGGTTTGGCGGTGGGTCAGTCATGGTGTGGGGTGGCATTTCTTTGGGGGGCCGCACAGCCCTCCATGTGCTCGCCAGAGGTAGCCTGACTGCCATTCGGTACCGAGATGAGATCCTCAGACCCCTTGTGAGACCATATGCTGGTGTGGTTGGCCCTGGGTTCCTCCTAACGCAAGTCAATGCTAGACCTCATGTGGCTGGAGTGTGTCAGCAGTTCCTGCAAGAGGAAGGCGTTGATGCTATGGACTGGCCCGACCGTTCCCCAGACCTGAATCCAATTGAGCACATCTGGGACATCATGTCTCGCTCCATTCACCAACGCCACGTTGCACCACAGACTGTCCAGGAGTTGGCGGATGCTTTAGTCCAGATCTGGGAGGAGATCCCTCAGGAGACCATCCGCCACCTCATCAGGAGCATGCCCAGGCGTTGTAGGAAGGTCATATAGGCACGTGGAGGCCACACACACTACTGAGCCTAATTTTGACTTGTTTTAAGGACATTACATCAAAGTTGGATCAGCCTGTAGTGTGGTTTTCCACTTTAATTTTGAGTGTGACTCCAAATCCAGACCTCCATGGGTTGATACATTTGATTTCCATTGATCATTTTTGTGTGATTTTTGTTGTCAGCACATTCAACTATGTAAAGAAAAGAATATTTAATAAGAATATTTCATTCAGATCTAGGATGTGTTATTTTAGTGTTCCCTTTATTTTTTGAGCAGTGTATATATATCACACACACAATACAAGGTTGATTAACCGATTGCTTCCCGCACCTGCCCGCCCGTCCAGCATCACTACTCTGGACGGTTCGGACTTAGAATATGTGGACAACTACAAATACCTAGGTGTCTGGTTAGACTGTAAACTCTCCTTCCAGACTCACATTAAACATCTCCAATCCAAGATTATATCTAGAATCGGCGTCCTATTTCAAAACAAAGCATCCTTCACTCTTGCTGCCAAACATACCCTCGTTAAACTGACCATCCTACTAATCCTCGACTTCGGTGATGTCATTTACAAAATAGCCTCCAACACTACTCAAAAAATTGGATGCAGTTTATCACAGTGCCATCCGTTTAGTCACCAAAGCCCCATATACTACCCACCACTGCGACCTGTACGCTCTCATTGGCTGATCTTTGCTTCATACTCGTCGTCAAACCCATTGGCTCCAGGTCATCTACAAGTCTCTGCTAGGTAAAGCCCCGCCTTATTTCAGCTCACTGGTCACCATAGCAGCACCGTAGCACTCGCTCCAGCAGGTATATCTCACTGGTCACCCCCAAAGCTAATTATTCCTTTGACCGCCTTTCTTTCCAGTTCTCTGCTGCCAATGACTGGAAAAACTGCAAAAATCTCTGAAGCTGGAGACTTACCTCCCTCACTAGCTTTAAGCACCAGCTGTCAGAGCAGCTCACAGATCACTGCACCTGAACATAGCTCATCGGTAATAGCCCATCCGATCGATTGCTCCTTTGCACCCCAGTATCTCAACTTGCATATTAATCTTCAGCACATCCTATCATTCCAGTGTTTAATTGCTATATTGTAATTACTTCGCCACCATGGCCTTTTTATTGCCTTACCTCCCTTATCCTACCACATTTGCACACACTGTATATAGACCATTTCTACTGTATTATTGGCTGTATGTTTGTTTATTCCATGTGTAACTCTGTGTTGTTGTAGTATGTGTCGAACTGCTTTGCTTTATCTTGGCAGGTCGCAGTTGTAAATGAGAACTTGTTCTCAACTGGCCCACCTGGTTAAAAGTGAAAGAAGGTGAAAGGAAGGAACAAAAGAGAGTAGGAGAAAGGAAAATGACAAAGACTGAGAAGACTGTCTTCCTCTTTCACCAGAATCAAACCCGAACCAGCGCCCCCCCCCCCCCCCCCCCCCCCCCCCATTCAATATACCGAATATATACTGAACATAAATGTATACACAACATGTCAAGTTTTGGTCCCATGTTTCATGAGCTGAAATAAAATCTCCCAGCAATAAAAAAAAGAAGCTTATTTCTCTCAAATGTTCTGAATAAATTGGTTAACATCCCGGTTAGTGAGTATTTCCCCTTTGCCATGATAATCCATCCACCTGACAGGTGTGGCATATCACGAAGCTGATTAAAAAGCATCATCAATACGCACCTTGTGCTAGGGACAATACATGGTAGTTAGGTCACACAATACAATGCCATAGATATCTCAAGTTTTGAGGGAGCTTGAAAGTGGCATGCTGACTGCAGTATTGTCCACCAGAGCTGTTGCCAAATAATTTAATGTTCATTTCCCTGCCATAAGCCAACTCCAACGTCGTTTTAGCGATTTTGTCAGTACACCCAACCGGTCTTGCAAATGCAAACCATGTGTAACCACGCCAGCCCGGGACCTCCACATCCGGCTTCTTCACCTGCGGGATCGTCACCCGGACAGCTGAAAGACTAGCCTACTGACCTAGACTTGATAGCCTGTCTGCCTGAAACACGGAGAAGGCTGCTATTGACTGAAATAGGTCAGAAGGCAAGGACGGACAATGGTTATCCATGTTGATGGTTGGTCACAGACAGGCAGAGGGGGTGTACATTTAAGGAGCCATAATGAGTACTGTGTTGTCTATCAGTTATTTGTGTATGCTCAGAACCTGAGGCTAAAGCTGGAACCAGAATTCACACACACACTGTCTATCTAGCACATCAATTTGAAAGTCATCAACAAGTCTAAGTCGGTGTTATGTGCTAAAGGAGTTTAAGTCTCAAGTGTGACAGTGTGCCTCAGGCCATCGTTCAGGCAGAAATAATCATAAGTGACGTTTCACCAAGCATATAATGAGCTGGTTAGGGCTGTGACCATACCAGTATTTTTTTCCACGTCAAAAATGAAAACACGAAGCAGACCAAACTCTTTGGGCCTTGAAAAACCTGATGTATGTAAAAAATGTTTTGTGCTATAGCTTGAAAAAATAAACAAATGTGACTAGATGACAACATAATGATGCTTGTTTCCAACAAATAACTTAAATCCGGTTCCTGTTTTGTTTTCTTGCCACGATTACTAACGAGTATCGCAATCCTTGTATCGTCCCGGCCCTAGAGATAGTCAGAGGGTACTCAGTCAACAACTACAGTGCTGACTGTACCCACAAAACGTGTATAGGAGAACGAAGGAAGGAAGAGACGAGTGTTAGATGATGGACTGGTGGCAGCTGGACGGGAACGGAAGCAGCAGCACCGTGTAGCACCTTCCATACATATTTGCCCAGTGTAGAAGCGCTCAGAGAGTAACTTTTTGGACCTGAATGCCAAGACTGTCAAGATAAAGGTGCTCAAAGTTGAAACATTTTGCGCACCCCATCATACCATGAGACATCCATGTCGTCATCACTGGAAAAGGTAAATGGTTGAGATGTCAACCCTCCATAGGAAACCTATTGGAATCATAGAGATATAGATAACAGAAAAGACATTTAATTTGACATTCGACGGTGGGTGGACCGGCGGTCATCTTTGTGGTAGTAATTTGAAGTTAAAACATTTCAATTGCAGTGTTCTGAAGGGATAGGTCCATTCTGTGAATTATATTTCTGATTGAAAGGCTACACGCCCTGTATTCAAGAGCACGTTGTGTGTCAACCGGGTCCAAAAAGTACCTTTCTGAACACTTCTTCCAAACAGGTACATAAAGTCTTGTTTCAATTCAAAAGGGATTCTGTCAAAAAAAAAGTGATTGAATTCAAATGGATTGACCCCCATTCTCTTGTACAAGGCTGAGTGACTGTTCATACAAGTAAAACAACCTCGCCACGTCACAAACCTGTCTGACAAGCCAGTGCTGTTTTTGACAAAAAGCTTCAACAGAAAGACTAAGTCAGAGACAAACACTGAGGACACAGCATTGTTGAAACTGTTAAAGGCAGAACACCCTCCACCTGCAATACAATCTCAGGATTCAGGATGTTGTAGTTGCCGATTATAGATATTTCCTGAATGGATTTGGTGTCTTTATAGAGAATGATGGACAACTCGACTAATCCCTCAAACTGACTGGAATTGACTCCCAACCATGCGTACAGGTGAGCCATTGGAATCCTTACAGATGTATGATCCCAATTCTCAACTCTCATTTCTGAAGATACAGAGAGCGAAGCAATAACCTCCTTAAAAAGAGAAGCTTTACTACACAGGCTGATGATAAGTCATTGCTATGGTTGAATATTGCAACATCTGTGGCTAACTCATCGGAGGTATATGCTGAATAAAAACCCAGGCTTTGCAGCTTTGGTCTCAATGAAATTCATCATTAGTTCATGTCATCATTTTCCATTTTTATAGAATGTCGGAAACCAAAACGGTGGTATAAATCCCGTCCGCTGTTTAGTATGAATGTAGTGAATGTAACAAATCATGTCTCACTGCTGCAAAGGGGTTCTTACTGTAACGTACTACTTGTGGTCGAGCTCGGTTCAGAGTGCATCAATGCATGGAACTGTAATGTGTTTTTACTGGCCAAAGCACATGACCACATGATCCATTCCAAAACAGTACAGAAATGTCCCAATCTCATCCGATTTCTCTCTCTCTCTCTCTCTCTCTCTCTCTCTCTCTCTCTCTCTCTCTCTCTCTCTCTCTCTCTCTCTCTCTCTCTCTCTCTCTCTCAAATTGCTAGGGGGCTGGCTCACATGGAGGAACATGTTGAAAAACAGTTGCTTTCAAACTAGGAATTCCGTGGCTAATTGAGGTAAAACAGGAATTCTGCTCATAGATTATACATGTATGAACTACACATTTACACATCCAGCCCAAAGCGGGAGGTTTAAGAAAAGCTCATTGGTGCAGTAATCTAATCCGGGTATTTGCACACCAAATTCCAGATCATGATTTCGATGGGTGAATGGACTCCGGCATTAAGGATATTTTATTGTTGAGTTGCCTATCGTTAAACCTACTTATGTAACCCCTGTTGTCAGAGAGTTGAAAACTGTAAAATTGTTAAAGTTCAAGGTGGCATACTTGCAAGATAAAACTGTGTAACTCATATTTGCAGTTTAGGCTGTAGACAGAGTATTAGTATACTGTATGTATAGGAGGTGTGGTCATCAACTATTAATACCTAGGGGGGTGTGTCACTCACTGAATTTGCTGGGTTGCTCTCTCTCTCTCTCTCTCGCTCGCACACACACACGCACACACACCTATAGGATAATAACTACAAGTCTGGGCCAGTCCTGAAACTGATCAACAAGTAGGCCTACAGGCCAGGGGATATCAAGTCAGTTGTTCAACTGAATGCATTTAACCAAAATGTGTCTTCTGCATTTAACCCAACACCTCTGAATCGAAGCGGTGCAGGGGCCTGTCTTAATTGACATCATCAGCACCCAGGGAGCAGCTGTTCTTGGGGGTAACTGCCTTGCTCAAGGGCAGAACAGCAGATTGTTCCACCATGCTGGCTATGGGATTCAAACCAGCAACCGATCAGTACTGGCAGGGCGCTCTTAACAACGAGGCTACCTGCCGCCAAGGGAAGCAAGATATACGAATCCCTACAATCGTGACAATGCTGCCTCCTTTTTGCATTTTATAATGCCAAGCTGTCCTATAGCTTTATCATCATCCCTCAGCTGCTTTTTCAGAGTGATAGTTATTGCTCAATCCTATGGGTGCGGTAGGTTTAGAATTTTCTGGAATTCAACCTGTTGTGAATGTGTCTCGGAAGGTGTGCCTCTTTCGAGTCCAAGCTTTCATTCCCTCCTTTCACTTGAGGATCTCTTCTGCAGCTACAGAGCAAGACTTATTGGAGGATTAGAGGAAGACTATTAGAGGACACGCAGAATGACGCTCTATGTGTTTGTCTTGCCGCACATCATATTTCTTGTTTCTAGCTTTGGAACATTATCTGTGTAATTGTTTGACATTTTTACCACACCGTTAGAAGCTCGTAACACAAGCATTTCGCTGCACCCGCTCTAACATCCGATAAACTGCTACAAAATAAACGTTGACCTGATTTGATATCGTACCTGAGAACAAAATAAAACAGTATAATGACACTAATAATGAGAAACTCTGTCAGACTGCCATCATTCATATCGGCTGTGTTCAGACTTTCTCTCTCTCTCTCTTTCCTCTTCAGGTGAAAATGACATGCCCAAACTGACCTCTTGACTTGACCTCTGAGAGGTCAGGGCTCAGATTGGAATACCCCCCAAAATACAGACCAGTCTAAACCCCTCAACATGTCTTTCCCGGAACACTTCGAGTCCCCCTTACCCCCCAGACCAGAGGCCAAACCCCGGCCCCCCATCTCTAGAAAAACCCCTTCCTCCAATGGAGCCCCCTCCACCCCCTCCCAGCTCGGAGAGATGGGCAGCACAGACCACAATTCGGGGGGGAAAGTCAACAGCATTGTGAGTAAGTTCAGCCACCCAGAGACTACACCAACCACCAGTGGAGATGCTAAACTAACCACCAATCCAACTCCCCGGACCCGGGGTCCCAGGAGGGCCCCCACAGTCAAACCCAAACCGACCCGGCACTCTGTCCAGCAGTCTGGGGGTCCAGACCAGGCTCCTCCACTGCCCATGAATAGGAGCCGGATCATGCGGCAGGCCAAAAGAGAGACCCCTGGAGGAGAGGAGGGAAATGGCATCACAGTCAGTCGATCAGGTAGAGTCAGTCAGTATATCAATCAATCAATGAATCAATATTCATTTGTATGAGTCCTCTCACAAAAATATGTTATGATAGGGACTGATCATTTGTTAGCATTACCAATGTAGTCTACATTTCTACAAGGCAAGCATTACGGAGAGAGAGCTACAAAATGAACTGTATTCTTTTCCAAATGAGCTATCCCACGGGTGTTCATTAATCAAGTGTTGTCAAGCAACACAGCAACACGTGACATAATCACTTTCATAACATATCCTCCGAAAGCATGAACAACACTCCCAGCCCAACCCCACAAGCTAGACCTGGGGGTGGCAGGTTAACAAAACAACATGTTTGGAATTTGAATGGAACAATCATTGACAGGTTTCATGTAGCTCTACACATTTCTTTTGTCAGTTTGTTGTTAACCATATGCAGCAAACGTCACCGTATGTCACATGCGAGTGCAGTATGTGCGGTATGTTCCTTTGAGAGCGGAATCTCTGCTCGTGTGTGTTGCCTCGTCCCTGAGGCCGTGAGGGGGACACCTGTTTTCACCTAACCTAGAGACAAACGGGTGTGGCTAGACCACGTGATCTGACTACCCTAACAGACAGAAGCACCTGTATACAGTAGGTAAACACAGCTCTGTATAGGTAAAGCAGGTCTACTGAAACAGACTGGCTGTACTCCAACACACTCTGGGAAGAGAAGTGAGTGTGTGTGTGTGTGTGTGTGTGTGTGTGTGTGTGTGTGTGTGTGTGTGTGTGTGTGTGTGTGTGTGTGTGTGTGTGTGTGTGTGTGTGTGTGTGTGTGTGTGTGTGTGTGTGTGTGTGTGTGTGTGTGTGTGTGTGTGTGTGTGTGTGTGTGTGTGCCAGACAGAGAGAGCGAGAAAGAGAGAGAGAAAAATGGGTACAGAGAGGCAGAGAGAGGTAACATAGAGACGTGGAAGAGAGGCAGAAAGCGACAGAAGAAGAGGAGAGAGCGCGAGAGGAAATGAAAGACAGGGAGATGGCCAGAGGCTCCCTGTCTAAGACTGCACTGCTTAAAGGCCTTGAAGAGGGTCTCACTGTTTCTACTGTTGCTGAGGGAAAGAAAATAAGGAGCTGATAGCATTTCTGACAACAAAAAAAGAACAAACAAACATCAAAATAGATTCACATTTTTGGCTGTTTCCTGTTAGTATTAAATGCTCATGAAGCTAAACAACTTGATAATACCTCCCTACGTTTATCTGACAAAGCAGAACTGTGTATTATGAAAATAAGAATGATGTTAATTTGGCTAAGACAACAAACACACACATCGGTTTTCTATCGTTGTGGGGACCAAATAATTGATTCCCATTCAAAATCCTATTTTCCATCATCCCTAACCTTAACCCCAAACGCCTAAACCTAACCCTAATTGTAACCCTAACCTCTAAAATATACTTTTTCCTTGTGGGGACCGGCGAAATGTTCCCACTTGTCCCACTTTTCCTTGCTTTACTATCCTTGTGAGGACTTCTGGTCCCCTCAAAGACAGTAAACCAAAACGCACACATTCCCAAGTAATAATATATGCCATTTAGCAGACACTGTTATCCAATGCAACTTAGTCATGCACGCATACATACATTTTACGTATGGGTGGCCCTGGGAATCAAACCCACAACCCTGGAGGTGGAAGCACTATGAGGCCTAAGGCTTAAAGGGAAACTCCACCCAAAAACTATCTTTTGGTATTTGTTTCATTCGTCCATTGTTGATATAGTCCCAAAATGTTTGGCTTGTCAGCACTCAATTTGTCAAGATATGTAGCTTTCAAAATACGGAAATCATCACTGTATGATGCTGCATATGATGCGAAATACACCATACGGGGATGATTTCTGTATTTTGATATGTACATATCTTGAAAACTTGTGGGACTATGTCAACAATGGACTAATGAAACAAATATCAAAATAAAATGTCGAGGGGGTGTTTTCTTTTGTTACCTTTCCCTAGAGAACTGAGGTCAATCAGGACACAGAAAGAGAAACACACACACACACACACACACACACACACACACACACACACACACACACACACACACACACACACACACACACACACACACACACACACACACACACACACACACACACACACACACACACACACACACATACACGCGCGCACACACACGCACACACACATATACGCACACACAGTGAAAGGGATATGCCCTGCTATCATATAATTCAGATGTAGGAACATTCTTGGCAGGAAGCAACACATTCACAGTGATCAGTGAACGCCATAAAGGGTTTCAGTCTGCCAAGGTTCAAGGGTCAACAGAGAAACTGATCCCTAGTTCTTGGGGTTCCTTTTAACAATAAAGCCAAACAAAACAAAACAAAAATGATTATTTCTGATGCTTTGCTAATTTCCCATTACTGCAAATATCTAAGCAAACACGTGGCAGTGGATGTAAAAAGTGATGTTATGTTAATGCTAATTTAGTGATATGTGTCCTTCCCTCTCCCATCAGCACCTGGCGGAAAGGAGGTAGAGCGACAGCTGATTGGAGGAGTGGAAGCAGAGGCGGAGCACGGTTCAGACACGCCCCTTAACCCATGCTTCGACTGGGAATGCAGCTGTGTTTGCCACGTCCACATGCCCGGCATGAAGCTGGTATGGGTGCCCATCGATGAGGAAGAGAAAGAAAATGAAAAGGAAGAGGAGGTTAAGCTGGAAAGGGAGGAGGAAGAGAGTGGAGGGGAGGGGACCTCCTTGGCCATAAAACGCCCCCCCACCCCCCCTAAACAAACCCAATCTTTTCCAAGCCATTTTAAAGCTTCCATAGAGGAGGAGGAAGAGTCTGTATATGAAACTACTCTACTAATGGTGGATCCAACACCTAGAAAGATCTGTCAAGAACTGGACATTCCCCTTATCAAGGTTCAGAAACCTGTCCATTGGTCAAAACTGTCCTCCAGCAACTCGGAGGACAACACTTCGGTCCAGTCCGATTCGGACCCATCCCAAACCCAGACTACTGAGGATGCCTCCGTGGCTATCACACCTCGGGTATCTCTCGCCCAGGTCAAGTCCAAAACACCCGGCCACAACCTCATGCCCATTCCCAGGGGGGGTATCGCCTTGCCCCAGCCCACCGCGGAGGAATGGCGCTCCCTGCGCCCCTCACCCCCCAATCCTTCCGCCAGTCCCATAGTACTCCACCGGGCGGGCAACAGAGTCCCTCCACCTCAGCCCCCCAAGACAGGCATCTCCGTCCATTCCGTCAAGCAAGCTATAAAAGGTCACTATAAAAGTAAACACGCAATAAACCTGTTTTCTGACATCCTTTTTATAGTGAGAGGTCATACAATAGAAAAAGGTATATTGTTCATGCTTTTGTGTCTCCCTCTAGAACACGAGGAGGATGGAAGCGCTGAAGGAGAGGAGAAGGACACAGAAGAAGACAGGTGAGCTCACTCATCCCCGAGGTTCTTCTATTTCTTCCTCTTATGTCTCTTCTGATGTCCTCCATATTTCCTGTTGTACTCTCATCTCCCATGTCTCGTTTTGGCCCTGCTCAAAATCTTCCTTCCTTCCTGTAAGTGACCACAGAGAGGGTTGGATTGGTGTCGGTGATAGGGTTTCACTTATCCAATCACTTATCAGTGCTTACCGAAAGGAGGGGAGGAAGGAAGGAAGCATGTTTAAAGTGTTAGAACCAGACCGATTTCTCACTCATTCATTGTCCAGTTCAGTCAGTTATATAACACCCTGCTCTTCTTACTTCCCAGTGCCCCTCTCAGGACAGGATGCTTTATTGGCTGGGAGTCCAGACAGCTGGATGGTAAGGTTACCTGACACCCCTGACACAACCAAAAAGCACCCAAAATATCAGTCACGCATGAATCAGGTTACAGAACTATAGGTGTAACATTAGACCAAAGGAACAGAACATTCTTGGTCCATCATCATTGTTTGAGGGTCACCCATAGAGTATTACCACAGACATCCTTTTTAGTGTTTGACCTTTGCCCTTTGACCCCTCAGTGCCTCTGTACCAAACGTACCGTGCTACCGTCATCCACAAGGAGATCCGGCGCCAGACGGTGTGCCGCAACACCAGCAAGGCCAGCGCTGACTACCACATGGACTGGCCTGCACGCCGGGGTGGAGTGGGCATGGGGGCGGCCGGCGTGGGGGCGGTGGGCAATGGCAATGGGGCACCCAGTGCCACTATTCCGTTGCCCACCCTGGGCCAGAGCACCCTGTGGCAGGACCGACCAGAAGTACGGAAAAGTGGGGTGCTGGAGACCCTCAGCCCTGCACAGTGCAAGTACCAGGAGGTGAGGGGGGGGGGGGGGGGGATAGGAGGAGAGGCGGGGGGGGAATGAGAATAGAGAAGCAAATGCAATTTATGGCTCAGCTTTTCACAGTTAACGGCATGGCTGCTGGAACATGGGTGTGTCAACATAAACAGGCGTATCAACAGAAGTGGGTATATAAAAAGCAAGCAACTAATTTGCCGCATTTGTTGCCACTCAGGGCAGTTTTGCGTGGCTGCAACTGTGAGAGCATTTTAGCTAAGCCTAACCCTTTTCCTAACCTTAACCTCATTCTCCTAACCTGCTACACTATCCTGCTACTTGAATTCTCCTAACCTGCTACGTTAGTTCTCCTAACCTGCTACGTAAAAACAAACCATCCATCCTGAAAAAGCAGCAGTATCACCACACAGGAACTGAACAATGAAAATGCGTTAAGAACCGAAAAACAACACAGCTTAATCAAAACCCATCTAACCAATCAGTTACACCATTTGCTGATGATCTACCCATTTATTTAGCCCTGCCCACTTTCAGACACATTCCACATATACAGTTATCCATGCTTGGGTTTTTCAGTCATCAAGTAGAGTGAATTATTGATATTTTAGATGACTGAATTTCACCTCAATGGACTGAATGTCTGCAGTTACCTTCAATTGAAAATTCAGTACATGTGGCCATATTAATCAGCCCATATTGTATGTCTTGGGATATTTCAGTGATGGGCTGATTGTACTGTATGAATTAGAAGTTCACCGTCCCATTGTCTCTCTCCCCTCAGAGTATGTTTGAGGTGTTGACATCGGAAGTGTCGTACGTGCGTTCCCTACGCGTTCTCAATGAACACTTCCTGGAATCCCGGGAGCTGGAGGAGGTGCTGATCATCCGGGACAGGAAGACTCTCTTCTCCAATGTCCTGCGAGTCCTGGAGGTCAGCGAGAGGTGAGAGAGAGGGAGGAATGGAGGGATGGCTAGAGAGTGGTACTTGGCTAAAACAGTGGGGAGTCAGAGTAAGGAAGGACTGATGACTTGAATCAGCAGCATGTGGGGGGTTTTGTTGTAGCCCAACTTTAATATAAATAAAAATGTTCCTCCCTCACTGTTTCGTTGTTTTTAATAAACCCCTTAATGGAAATCAACCATAACCTTTGACCTTTCTAACTCTTCCCCCCCATTAGTTTTCTGATGGCCCTAGAGAACCGTATGAAAGAGAGTCTGGTGTTCTCCGACATCTGTGACATCATCCATTTCCATGCTCAGCACAACTTCCCGGTCTACATCGACTACGTCCGCAACCAAATCTACCAGGATAAGACTTACACCTCCCTCATGTAAGACTGGCTTCATTACTGGGTATAACAGGTAGGGTTGCAAAATGTTGGCAATTTCACCCAGAATTCCCAGATTTTACTGAAATCCCTGTTGGAGGATTCCCAGATTTTCTGCTTACTCCATCCTGATTCCAGGAATCTTCCAACTGGAATTTTTGGAAAACTTTGGAATTTTGGCAAAGTTACCAGAATTCTGCAAACCTACTCAGAGGCCTCTTGGTCTGACAATTGATTCAACCAGAGGAGGAGGGGGTCCTGAATGATGTGTTTGTCCCCACAGGAAAACCAATGTGGACTTTGCCACGGTCATCACCCGTCTGCAGGAGTCTCCTCAGTGCCAGAGGCTGCCATTCATGTCCTTCCTGCTGCTGCCCTTCCAGCGAATCACACGCATCAAGATACTCATCGAGGTGAGGGGCATCATGGTAACTGTAGTTGTTGTGGACCGCTGTGATGTGGACTACTACGGAGTGTGATCATAGGGAAAAGCGATAAACCTTGTGACTTTACACTTTTTTTGTTTGTCTTTGTTTGTTTGTCTTGTATAACATGGCTTGTGGTTGTTTGTTTAACAGAACATCCTGAAGAGAACACATTTGGGGACGAAAGAAGAGCAGACTGCCTCCAACGCCTTGGACTCGGTTTCTAAGGTAACCGCACCTTTCGTCTTTCCACCCATCCGTCTGCCCGTCCACAGACATTCTGACTGTTCCATTCTAAAGCAGTGGTCCACACCAGTCTGGAATTATGGAACAATGACGCCAGTCCCCTGGTCTTTCGTGTGGGATTGATGTCCTATTGTGTCACCGCAGACAATATGACCAAGTACAGGTTGAGAGAGATGAAGACTGACACTTACAAGGTTTCTGTCTGACACTGGAGTACCAGCTAATGTTATTCAAGTAGAGCGGGAACCTCTTGGAAAAGAGATGAACGTGATACACTTGTGAAATAGAGGAACATGGATTTTCATGAAATGAGAGAAGGGTTATGTGGATTGTTCCACATGTCTGTGTGAAAGGAAAAGTGGAGGAGCTGCCAAGAGGTCTATTTCATTCCGTCTCTTGTTCTTTTTCTCACACAATTTCTCTTTCTTTTTGTCTCTCTCTGTCTTCCTCTTTCTATCCCTCTGTCTCAGATCATAGAGGAGTGCAACACCCAGGTGGGAAAGATGAAACAGGTGGAAGAGCTGATCCACCTCTCCAAGACGCTGGAGTTTGACAAGCTCAAGGTAATCAATTAATCAGTCAGTCAGTCAGTTAATTCACCACCCAAATACACGAGATCCCTATCCCTTTCAGGTTGATTCTTATACATTTCTCTCTCTCTCTCTCAATCTATCCCCCTTCTCCCTCTCTCTTTCTCCACCTCTCTCCATCTATCCTCCCCACCTCTCTTTCCCTCCCTCTCTATCAGGCCATCCCCATCATTTCCCAAACCCGTGTCTTGGAGAAGCGTGGGGAGTTACAGGAGATGGCCAAAGGGAGCACCCTTTTCAACCTGGGTCACAAGTTCACCCCCGTCTACCTCTTCCTCTTCAACGACCTGCTCATCATCGCCACCAAGAAGGGGTGAGTCCCCCATATGGTGTTCATAAGGCTTTATGAAGCCTTTATAAACCTTCCTAAGGCCTTTATCCCTCATCAATGATTCACAAATCATTTATAAGCAAATGTTGTGCTAGAGTAGAGGATGGCTCTACATTCATACATTCTAGGACTCATCCTAGACTGCCTTCAATGTGTTTGGTTCCTCCTCTCATCCATGTTAGTTCGGAGCGTTTCGTGGTGTTGGACCACGCCCACCGCACCCTGGTCCAGGTTCAGCCAATAGGAGACGACCAGGTCTCCAACCCTAGCTATGAACACTGCTTCTGTCTGACTCTACTGGAGAACCACCAGGGACGCATGATGGAGAGACTGATGAAGGCCCCTTCACAGTGAGTAGTACACACTGTGTGTGTGTGTGTGTGTGTGTGTGTGTGTGTGTGTGTGTGTGTGTGTGTGTGTGTGTGTGTGTGTGTGTGTGTGTGTGTGTGTGTGTGTGTGTGTGTGTGTGTGTGTGTGTGTGTGTGTGTGTGTGTGTGTGTGTGTGTGTGTGTGTGTGTGTGTGTGTGTGTATGGTGCGTATGTTACACATAAGACCCCGTAATGAGAGAGAAACAGTACAGAAAGGTAGAGAGAGATTCCGTAGAGATGTTGAAGAGAGACAGAAGGCGACAGAAGAAGAGGTAGAAAGTGCGAGAGGAAGTGAAAGAGCATATGTGAGTCAGGTATACCATGGCAGCAGGTAGCCCAGTGGTTAGAGCATTGGGCCAGTAACTAAAATGTCACTGGATCCCGAGCCAACAAAGAGAAAGTCTTTCAATGTGCCCTTGAGCGTGCCACTTAACCCTAATTTACTATGGCTAACCTTGTAGAACACGTTTCACTGAACCTATCTGGTGTATGTGACAGTAAAAAACTACATATATCATCAGGTTGGTGGCTACAAATGTCTTCATTATGTAACACACTGCCAACAGACAATGATTAACCTACAGTAGTCATCACAGGAATGCATTGACAGCCCATAATGCTCACAAACACACAGTCAGTCACATACTCCAGTTAACACCAACATACCTGAGATATGGGCAGACTAGGAGAACCGGTACAGTATTTTCCCTCAGACATAAGTACACCTATTTTTGTTAACAGATGTGGTATTTGTGTGTGTTGTGTGTCTATGGTCTGTTTCACATGTCCATTCTCTCTCCTTCTCTCTTCTTTCCTTTCTTTTCCCCTCATCCATTCTTCTCAGGTCTGACCTGCACCGGTGGATAGCAGCGTTCCCTGACCCCATGAAACCTGATGGGGACAAGGAGGAGATTGTCTATGAGGACTGGGGTGAGCGACTGGTTTAGCTTGGTGACACACAAGCTATAATTAGCTGCAGTAAGGCAGCTTGTCGTGTCTGGGCTTAAATTCACCCATCAACACTGACATCTATCCTCAGTTTACCTTACACGGACACACTTTGTGCTATTTGCACTTGTGGTTTATAATTGTTCGGTTTGTTGATATTTAGTCTTGTCTCTGTCCTCAGACTGTCCTCAGGTGCAGTGTGTGGAGCAGTATGTTGCTCAGCAGGCTGATGAGCTCAACCTAGAAGCCACTGAGATCATCAACGTGGTGCGCAAGACCAACGAGGGTAAGACCCGGCAGGAAACGAATGTCCCGACCTGTGGTTAGTTTAGGATACTGGGTAGCACTTTATTTTACAAACCAGAAAAAAACTCATGTTTTCCTTGATAAAATGATAACACAGTAATACATTAAACTCTCATCTTTCCCCCAACCCCCCTCTTTGTACGTCTTTATCCCGACAATTCTAATTCAACCCTGTACCTGCTAGCAGTTTATTGATTTGTGATGTTGGTTATTCTGCATGATTTATATGTAAACATCCTCTCTCCCCGCTCCCTCCCTCTAGGTTGGTACGAGGGGATCCGTCTCTCCAACGGACAGAAGGGTTGGTTTCCTGTGGAGAACGCTGTAGAGATCACCAACGAGCATGTGAGGCGGCGGAACCTTCGAGAACGCTATCGGGTCATTCAGGCCGCCAGCATTGTCACCAACAACATGACCAAGACTACCCCGTAATGTTGGCGGGAACATCAGGAGAACATCGACAGACACGCCGCAGAATGTCAGTCGAACGTTTACATAACGTCACTAGAACGTTGCTGGAATATTAAACTGGATAGGGGAGAGTGAACCAGTGCTTGCTATGCATACTCCCCTGAAGAACTCTTAGCTGGAGACATAAGGAGCATTTGGAGGAGCTCTATCTTATCAAATTGTTTGATTGGCATGTTTTGTTTTGTTCAAATTAGTAATTTGATGAAGTTATGGGATAGGGTTTCTTTAGGGAACTTTTAAGAACCAGGAAATGATATGTAGTCTTACAGGAGGAAAAGGATGAGAAACTTCTTCTGAACCTAGTATACCTGTCCCTGTAAAGTTTGCTTAATGTTGAGAGTGTGTGTGTGTGTGTGTGTGTGTGTGTGTGTGTGTGTGTGTGTGTGTGTGTGTGTGTGTGTGTGTGTGTGTGTGTGTGTGTGTGTGTGTGTGTGTGTGTGTGTGTGTGTGTGTGTGTGTGTGTGTGTGTGTGTGCGCCCTACTGCTGCGGTTTCATAATCACTACAGGACAGGATTGAATACATTTGACCGTCATTAGACGGTAGTCGCAATATCGGTAACATAGAGCCGAAACTTCTAGTTGAATCCAACTCTAGTATTATGCTACCATATGTGTATTCATTCTACAGCAGGCCTCATAGGCGTAAACTCTGTGGTAATGCCAGGGCTTTTCTCAGTTTTATTTTACAATTTGTATGATGTTAAATATTAGCCACTATCGGGAGACACCCGTCTGTACATACATTTATATCTGTCACTTTAGTGTTCGTTTTCCTTCAATTTGTAGCCTATTGATTCCTTCCATTCCATTTACCATTCTTTCCTCTGTTGTGTCCATGTAGTTGTTTCTGAGGGTGGCATTAGTGGATCATATAGACCCTTTTCCCCCCCGGATGCACGTGACTCTTGGGCGGCAGTAAGAAAGCCATAACCATCTGCGCTCATTCAACACAGCCTAGATTTAAGTTTTTATAACTTCTTAACAAAATACAAGTTCTCATATGCTTACAGTGATGTTCTGATTCTTGCTTGAACAGTAGCTAGGGTTATATTTGTTTGTGAGCTTTGCAAAATAACTATTTTGAATGCAGCGGTTGTTAGCTAGAATGCTAACGCTCATTGTTATAGGCTGTAGCAAAAATATAGCCAAAGAACCATTTTACTGGGGGGGGGGTCTCAGCTCCCCTAAATGAGACATTAGCTCCCCTAAATGCAACAGAAGTCAAACTTGGAGAGGGAGGTCTCTAAATAATGCTAATTTTCACATTCTTCTGTTTGTTTAAAATGTAGTGGTGAATATGTTTTACAGTGTTAAATATAAACAATAAAAGCTTCCATATCAAACATTCATCCCACCTCTGTCGTGGTTTAAACCATTTATTTGTGTTTTTATTTTATTCATGCACATTCATATTACAATAATGAAACATCCATATAAAATGTGCCAGGGTTAGCCAAAAGCTAATTGTCACCCGTAGTCCCAGGGCAGGTAAGGGCAATTACACAGTCACACTACAAATACTCACACAGGAAAATACTCAAAACAAATGCATCCAATAACATATAATTCTAACAACAACAATATCATCAACTGTCGTCTTACATATGAGGAACCACAGGTAACTCAGGTGTACAGGTTTGGATAGATTTGAGCCATGTTTTCAATTTCAATTTAAAAGTGCAGTAATCAGTGCAGTTTCTCAAGTGCATGGGCAGTGTATTCAAGTATATTATAGCTCTAACAGAAGGTCGATTGACTGAGTTTACAGTGTCGGAAAGGGACAACGCAGTCACCTCTAGTTACTGCCCTTGTTATCCTGGAAGTGCTTTCCTTCAGCATGATATGCCGCCATAGAGGTGAAGGGTCAAGACCATGCAGGATCCGAAAGACAAGGCTTGCATCTACATTCTGCTTAAAGCTATCCAGACTAAATCAATGATGTTGGGGAATGATGTGACAGTGGTGGTAACTGTTTGGTTTGTTACCAAAACTCTAACGTGTTTGTTTGTGGAGTGATTCAATTGGTTTCAGAAGGGTAGCTCCTGCTTGTGACCAGCATGTGAGGCAATATCTCAGATCATAGCATGCATATATAAACTCAGCACAAAAAAAAGAAACGTCCTCTCACTGTCAACTGCGTTTATTTTCAGCAAACTTAAGGTGTAAATATTTGCATGAACATAACAAGATTCAACAACTGAGACATAAACGCAACAAGTTCCACAGACATGCAACTAACAGAAATGGAATAATGTGTGCCAAGTGTCACGTCTGGAGGAAACCTGGCACCATCCCTACGGTAAAGCATGGTGGTGGCAGCATCATGCTGTGGGGATGTTTTTCAGTGGCATGGACTGGGAGACTAGTCAGGATCGAGAGAAAGAGGAACGGAGCAAAGTCGAGAGAGATCCTTGATGAAAACCTGCTCCAGAGCACTCAGGACCTCAGACTAGGGCAAAGGTTCACCTTCCAACAAGACAATGATCCTAAGCACAGAGCCAAGACAACGCAAGATTGGCTTTGGGACAAGTCTCTGAATGTCCTTGAGTGGCCCAGCCAGAGCCTGGACTTGAACCCGATCAAACATCTCTGGAGAGACCTGAAAATAGTCGTGCAGCGACACTCCCCATCCAACCTGACAGAGCTTGAGAGGATCTGCAGAGAAGAATGGGAGAAAGTCCCCAAATACAGGTATACCAAGCTTGTAGCGTCATACCTAAGACTCAAGGCTGTAATCGCTGCCAAAGGTGCTTCAACAAAGTACAACAAAGTACTGAGTAAAGGGTCTGAATACCTCTGTCAATGTTATATTTCAGTCTTTTATTCTTTATAAATGTGAAAACATCTCTAAAAACCTGTTTTTGCTATGCAATTATGGGGTATTGTGTGTAGATGAGGAAAGGAAACAATGTAATCCATTTTAGAACAGGGCTGTAACGTAACAAAATGTGGAAAAAGTCAAAGGCTCTGAATACTTTAGACAATACAGTTCAGTAATGTTGACCCTTGTGGAACCCCAATGTTATAGCAAAGAGAGACCGACTGAGTGTCCCCCAGACGATCCCTTTGACTTCTGTTTGTCAGATAGGAATATATCCAACTACTAGCTTCAGTGGACCCACTGAGGGAAAAAGAAAAGACTGCGCCGACCGACCACCTATGTCCAGTTTAGATTTAAAGCACTTTAATGGGGTGGCACTGTTCACGCAGTAGAGCAATTTCGGCCTCTGATGAGCTCCTTTATGCACAGATTTTCCTTTGTACTTTCTCATCTTCACTGTGTGTGTCTGTCATGTGTCCTTGATAAAAGTACCCCATGTCTTTATTCCAACGCATTAGATTTATCCGTTGATGTTTCATTCTTTGGTCAGTCAGAGTGCTCATTGCTTTGTTTTTCAGGTGCGGGTGGGTACTGGCCTTCTCCCTGCCCAGAAGTAGTAGACCATTTAACTGGATTATTTTCTATCAATATTTGTTTTCTTTCCTGGGTCAGCTGATGGTCAACAATATCACTAGACAACTAGCCAACAGCTAGACACCAATGTGCAGTATACGTTAATGACAGTAGGCCTATAAAGTGACTCTTTCAGTTAGAAGAGGTTAATGTCGGTTAGAAGGATCTGATTTTTGCAATGGCATAGGACTACATTCTTTGGGATTAGCGTGCCGATGAGAACTGTTTTCAAGGCGAAACATAGTGAAATGTTACGTAGGCATAGTGCACTTTCCGAGATGTTAAAGATCCATGATCCATACAGGGTTTAAGTTTAATGTTCCAATTAAATTGTTAAATGCTTAATAGTGACAAATAACACTGGCAAAGTGGGTGGGGTTATATCCTTCCTGTTTGGCCCTATCCGGGGGTATCATCGGACGGGGCCACAGTGTCTCCTGACCCCTCCTGTCTCAGCCTCCAGTATTTATGCTGCAGTAGTTTATGTGTCGGGGGGGGGGGGGGTTTGGGTCAGTTTGTTATATCTGGAGTACTTCTCCTGTCTTATCCTGTGTCCTGTGTGAATTTAAGTATGCTCTCTCTAATTCTCTCTTTCTCTCTTTCTTTCTCTCTCTCGGAGGACCATGCCTCAGGACTACCTGGCATGAGGACTCCTTGCTGTCCCCAGTCTACCTGGCCATGCTGCTGCTCCAGAATTCTGACCTGTTCACCAGATGTGCTACCTGTCCCAGACCTGCTGTTTTCAACTCTCTAGAGACAGCAGGAGTGGTAGAGATACTCTTAATGATCGGCTATGAAAAGCCAACTGACATTTACTCCTGAGGTGCTGACTTGCTGCACCCTCAACAACTACTGTGATGATTATTATTTGACATGCTGGTCATTTATGAAGATTTGAACATCTCGGCCATGTTCTGTTATAATCTGTTATAATCTCCACCTGGCAAAGCCAGAAGAGGACTGGCCTGGTTCCTCTCTAGGTTTCTTCCTAGGTTTTGGGGGGAGTGGTTCAAAAAACTAAACGAACAGTTCATTTGGATAGTCTGCAAAGTCCATCTGTAAATGCTCTACAGGTAGTTGATAGTAGACTATCTGTTGATAAGCATCTGCTTGCTAAGGTTACGGTTAGGTTTACAATAAGGGTTAGGGTCAAATCAGGGGCCAAAAGTGTCAAAATGAACATTAAAAAGGGATGAGAGTTTAAAAGGCAAACATACAGCCCTACTATTTTCAAGGCACCCAAAAAATGTGTCATTTGAATACTGGCTGTGTAAAAGCACTGCCAAATTTGACACAGGCTGGTATGTAGGAAATTGCTAAAGGTCAAAGCTTAGCAGAGAGTACAAGAGCTAAGTACTGTAGGCACCTGAGAGTATAAAGTCTAAAGAGGATCCTTGGGACGTCCCAACTCTGGCGTCACCCTGTTGAAGTTGAACATGTAAATGATTAAGACTAAGGTTAGAGTTAGGTAGGGCGTATGGTGAAGGTTTAGGGTAAGGACATCCCAAGGATCCCTGATTGCTCTAACCCACCTGAGAGGGGTGGTGGTGCCCCTGTCCTGTACCCACCTGGCTGTTGATGGAGTCTCCAGGGGTACTGGGCCAACCCCTTGGCTGCCATGTACAGGGGCAGGAAGGAGGGATGGTGGAGGGTCCGGTTGGAGAATGGAGGAAGGACCACCTGGCTTGGGCTCTGTTGTTGGAGGAAAGACAACACAGATATTGGTATATGACATAAAAAGGTATAGGCTGAATATCTCAAACTAGTCAAGATGATTGTAATGTTTTTGTGTCTTCTCCATCTACTCGGTTGTTGCTCATTGTAGGCGACTGCTTGGCAATTCAATTATAGCGTGTTTTTCACAGTCTACTAAATTGTTACTTGTGTATCAGTAGGGTTTAATGCTTGAAAACCCACATTGACCTTATGAGCAACAACATGGAAGTTCTTCTATCACTGCCAATACTTTTATATTTCACTACAACAACATTTGCAAGGACAACCACAAAACAGTGCACAATGAAAATAGGCTACCAAAACTGTCATTACAATCATGTAAGTTTCATAAGATTCACATATTTCTAATTAATTACCAATATGTTTTCAAGGTACTGAAACATTTTGGAACAAGTTTTGTTGTTGATGATCCACAGGGTGTCACAGCCAATTGACGAGCATTGGCGTTTGGTAAATGGCCAAGGCGCCACCTGCTGGCCAATTCAGGGACATCTTAATCGTCTGTGTAGATCTGTATACGTTCCTGCTAAATGCATTACACCGATTTTAAATGATATAAGACTACGTAGACACTTAGTACATCAGTGCAATTGCGGATCGGCAACTTTTGCAAGTCTATTGACAATTATGTCATTAGGATAGGAAAGTATAACACCACTCTGTGGATAGTGCTGAAAACAAATACTTCATATCTGAGTTCCTCGATCTTTATGCAACGTTGCCATTTTACTTCTGATAATGGGCGAACAATTGAAAGACATTGCTGTAGTTCTTCTCATGTTTGTCTGTTTGCTTGTCTCCTGCTGCTAGAATTGCAATCTGTATTCCAAGATCTGCAGCTTCA
Organism: Oncorhynchus gorbuscha; assembly: GCF_021184085.1. NCBI lineage: Eukaryota > Metazoa > Chordata > Actinopteri > Salmoniformes > Salmonidae > Oncorhynchus > Oncorhynchus gorbuscha. Next base: position 21,337,490 of record NC_060193.1, read on the forward strand.
TGAAAATGTCAGCTGGATTTCACAGGCAAGCTCCATTTTTAAATGTTCTGTTTTATAAAATATTATTAACTTCTATAATTGAGCTTAAATGTGTTCTGTTTAATTGGTTACCAGTTGCTTCAGTCTCACCCCTCTAGTTTCCTTACTAGATGCAGTTGTTGTGGGTGTACATGATGCTGTGCCTCCAAGGGGTAAGAATTTGTAACTAACTTTATTAGTATACACTTCAGGCCAATGGTAACCTAATGTCTTTAAGCTTGACTGTTGGGATTGATACCTTGTGGTGTCTGACCTATTGGGCTTTACTGGTATTGAAACTAAGTCTTATTGCTAAGGAAGGTCAGAGTGAAACTGAGGAACTTTTTCTTTGACAAACACTACAGGGAAGATTTCCTACGGCGCTTCCTACACTGACCTCTAACCCTTTTTATTGACAGGGTTTTGTTTCAAGACATTGGAAGTGTAAGCCTTTGAAAATCAGACTTGACCATACGCATTGGACCATAGCATGCGCAATGAGTTTGAGGTCCGTCTCTAATATGAACACTTATGGACAATGGCGGCGTAGGAACCAGATTCACCCTTCACAGGTCCATGGCCACGCCCAGTCTGTGCCAACAACTCTTCACCATTAACCTTAAGGAGCTTCAGTAACCAATCAGAAATGTCTCCTTTGCCTGACAACTGATCCTCCTGGTGCCTTGAGCAGTAGCATGTTGGGATTTTAGGTTGTCACAGAGTAAAGAGTTCTCCACTTTAACCAGCATGCATTATCCTGCATCAACACTGGACTGTAAAGGACTCTACATTTTAATTATATTGTAGCTGTATACAGCCTACAATGTAACAGTTACCCTGCAATATGTCAACAAGTATCTTGTCCCTGTGTCATGAAAATAAGATCTGCCTCCTTGTAATGGTTGCTACGTAACTGTCATCCTCCTACCATATGTGTATGGTGGGAGGAGGATGACAGTCCTGGAGAATCATGTGTTTGTGTACCTGGGGAACTTCCCCTATGATGACCTGATGACTGAAGCTCAAGGGACACTACTCCATACCAGAGGCTATTCAAATTGTCTACCCCCCTTCACTAGGGTTTTCCATGCCAACAGAACTGATGTGGCTGTCATCCAGGTTCCATTTGAAGACCCCATTGTTCCAAGAACTGTAAGTTACTTAATAACACCATTGCCAAAAATTGTTTAGTGAAACTGGGGAGTGCCATGTCCCGCAGTGGCTACTTGATACGTTTTATGCATTTCATTAGTTGTTGGCCACGAGTCCCTCATTCAGTACTTAATTGAAGAGGGGAGGGTTTCCAGTCGCTGGACTCCAACTACACTTCAGTAATCCTACCTCAGGTGCTCTACAAAAGTTGATCTGTTTTACGGTGCCCCTGGAGAAAATGAGGGCACAAAGTAAATTATATATTTCTTGCCTTATCAGCTCCGGAATTCAAACCAGCAACCTTTCAATTACTGGCTCAATGCTCTAACTGCTAGGTTACCTTACGCCACTACTGCCTGGTCATGGCTCTGTTCAATGACATTTGTAAGTTGACTTGAACCTTTGGCTTTAAGACCTTGGCTGCAAGTGTCTTCAAAATGATCTTCCTAGCCTTCTGGTTCTGACACTGCCTTATGGCAACTGATGGAGCCCAGTGACCCAACCACTAGCCAAGTCTCCATGCTTCATATCAAAAAATGTTAACGTGTCCTTTACCATCACAGCCAGCTACAAAATATTTTCATGAACATTACTTCTCTCCCACCAGCCTTCAAAAGGCACCTGCACAGAGGGAATCAGCTTTCAGTGGGGCAGCCAACCGTTCAACTACATGTGGGAGGTCGGCGTCGGACCTGACCTGGCTACGCATCGTAGGTACGTTATGCTCTATGAAAACCAGTGACCATGGATGTTTCTCTCCACCACCGGATACATCTGAGGTAAGGTGGTCACATCACTATTTAATGGAAACTATTGTAGCTGTGGTTTTATGCTATTGTTCCATCATGAAGGTACAACTTTACATCGCAGGATATGACATTGTACCAAACTGGCTCATTTGAAATCCTATAGAGGGACGCCAAGACGCTGGAAGTTCAGCATGCCTCTACCAAACGCTGCCTCGTCACAACTACTGAGCTGATCTGCGAGACTAGGTAGGGTCACTACATATTGGTGTCGGTCGTGTTTCAGGTCCTCTTCATTGCAGTTGCGCTGAGCATCTGACTTCTCCACGCATTGCAATCTGCTTATTGGATGATATTGCATCTGGTATGTCACTTCTCTCCAGTGTGTTCCACAGAAGGGGTGAAGACTGACAACAAACTGTACTCTGGCCATCATTGGTGCAGAACCTCCCTCCTGGACTCCACCTGCAGGCCCCAAGAGACAGTTGACACCCACCAGGTTTCTAACTTTTGACTCTACACCTGTAAAACAAAGTCATGGCAGGGTTCAAAGTCTCTAGGCTAGTAGTGACTTTGTCCCATAGTATCTTTGGATTAAATTGATTGGCAATCCTTTCAGATGGACTACCAGTGGTGAATGGGATCATGTTCTACAAGCAATATTCACCCGAAGACGGGCTTGTCATCAGACATCTTATAGGTATGGCTCTACATTTCGTAACACCTCTGAGTCTAACGTGCACACTATCGGATTTGTCAATAGAAACATTGGATATCTGGTCCTAAAGGGGCTGCGCTACTAAGCAGTGTCCCACTCACCCTATTGTATGCTGATGGGATATTTAATTTACTTTCTGAATGACGAATTGTAATGTGACTTTTGACTAGAACAATCTTAATGTGCTTTTGAAGTTTGGACTTTCAGTCTCAGGATCTGAGGGAGACCCAGTCACACTCTCGCTGACCAGGTTCCAATGGAAGCTGAGTCTTCAGTAAACAGCTGGGTTCCAAATGACCTGATGGAATTAACTTTTTGTGTTTAGCTTTGCCAAAGGCTTGACTCCCATTGTGATTCCTCGGACTCTGACGATGACAAGGACTACAAAGTATCCTGTTACAACAATCTACTAAATTAATTTGGGTCCCCTGGCCACACCCAGCAATTTAAACTAGCATTGAATCAATACTTTCATGTTATAACTCTATTTAAAATGAATAAATTGTTGGCTCTTGAAGACTTCCTCCAGTACCTTTGTTTTTAAAAGCAATATACCAAGCTTAACTGCAGACTTCAAGTAGTTGGTCTGATGGACTAAGTGATGTGCAAATTCCGTGTTTTGTGCAGCTGTATAAAGATAGGTGGGACTGCCTGTGTAAACGCAGCCAATTATTTTTCCAGTAGTTGATTGTCTCCAATAGGGTAAAAGATAATGACTGCCTGTGTAAATGCAACTTTTCCTCAGGGGTATACAACTCATACCCTACAAGGTCCAGCGCCTGCTGGTTTTGTTCTAATGACCTTGTGTTCCAGGTCTAAAATCAATCTCAAAAATTCCAGTCTTGAATGAGGAACTTACAGCATCCAGGAATGTGTTTACTTGTTTTGCGCCCTCTTCTCTAGGCTTAATTAGCTGTCAAATGGGGCAGAGATTACATGACTGCTACTTGGACACTTCAAATAGTGTTACCCAACATTTTAGCAAAACCCTTAGCATTTTCATTGTGACAAAAAAACCCTGTCCTTCTTTAGCAAACGTGTTTAGTTATGCAGTTGACTCGGCAATACATTACCTCATGCTTGTAATTTAAAGCCTGCGTGAAAGGCGCAATCTGCAGTTGCTTTTGGATTTATGCCCATTTTTATACAGTGGATTTGAAAGTATTCATACCCCTTCACCACATTTACGTCACAGCCTTGATCAAGTGGATAAAATCTTACTCGGACAGGTTTTTAGAAATGTTTGAGAATTTAAGGTCTGTACTCCAGTCATGTGAAGTAAATGAAAGCCTAATTTAAATGTACAGCTTTTCTTGTATTGAATCATGATTTTCAGTATAATCGCTTCAAATCAAATTTTATTTGTCACATACACATGGTTAGCAGATGTTAATGCGAGTGTAGCGAAATGCTTGTGCTTCTAGTTCCGACAATGCAGTGATAACCAACAAGTAATCTAACTAACAATTCCAAAAAAAACTACTGTCTTATACACAGTGTAAGGGGATAAGGAACATGTACATAAGGATATATGAATGAGTGATGGTACAGAGCAGCATACAGTAGATGGTATCGAGTACAGTATATACATATGAGATGAGTGTGTAGACAAAGTAAACAAAGTGGCATAGTTAAAGTGGCTAGTGATACATGTGTTACATAAGGATGCAGTCGATGTTGTAGAGTACAGTATATACATATGCATATGAGATGAATAATGTAGGGTAAGTAACATTATATAAGGTAGCATTGTTTAAAGTGGCTAGTGATATATTTACATCATTTCCATCAATTCCCATTATTAAAATGGCTGGAGTTGGGTCAGTGTCAATGACAGTGTGTTGGCAGCAGCCACTCAATGTTAGTGGTGGCTATTTAACAGTCTGATGGCCTTGAGATAGAAGCTGTTTTTCAGTCTCTCGGTCCCAGCTTTGATGCACCTGTACTGACCTCGCCTTCTGGATGATAGCGGGGTGAACAGGCAGTGGTTCGGGTGGTTGATGTCCTTGATGATCTTTATGGCCTTCCTGTAACAACGGGTGGTGTAGGTGTCCTGGAGGGCAGGTAGTTTGCCCCCGGTGATGCGTTGTGCAGTCCTCACTACCCTCTGGAGAGCCTTACGGTTGAGGGCGGAGCAGTTGCCGTACCAGGCGGTGATACAGCCCGCCAGGATGCTCTCGATTGTGCATCTGTAGAAGTTTGAGTGCTTTTGGTGACAAGCCGAATTTTTTCAGCCTCCTGAGGTTGAATAGGCGCTGCTGCGCCTTCTTCACGACGCTGTCAGTGTGAGTGGACCAATTCAGTTTGTCTGTGATGTGTATGCCGAGGAACTTAAAACTAGCTACCCTCTCCACTACTGTTCCATCGATGTGGATAGGGGGGTGTTCCCTCTGCTGTTTCCTGAAGTCCACAATCATCTCCTTAGTTTTGTTGACGTTGAGTGTAAGGTTATTTTCCTGACACCACACTCCAAGGGCCCTCACCTCCTCCCTGTAGGCCGTCTCGTCGTTGTTGGTAATCAAGCCTACCACTGTTGTGTCGTCCGCAAACTTGATGATTGAGTTGGAGGCGTGCGTGGCCACGCAGTCGTGGGTGAACAGGGAGTACAGGAGAGGGCTCAGAACGCACCCTTGTGGGGCCCCGTGTTGAGGATCAGCGGGGAGGAGATGTTGTTGCCTACCCTCACCACCTGGGGGCGGCCCGTCAGGAAGTCCAGTACCCAGTTGCACAGGGCGGGGTCGAGACCCAGGGTCTCGAGCTTGATGACGAGCTTGGAGGGTACTATAGTGTTGAATGCCGAGCTGTAGTCGATGAACAGCATTCTCACATAGGTATTCCTCTTGTCCAGGTGGGTTAGGGCAGTGTGCAGTGTGGTTGAGATTGCATCGTCTGTGGACCTATTTGGGCGGTAAGCAAATTGGAGTGGGTCTAGGGTGTCAGGTAGGGTGGAGGTGATATGGTCCTTGACTAGTCTCTCAAAGCACTTCATGATGACGGAAGTGAGTGCTACGGGGCGGTAGTCGTTTAGCTCAGTTACCTTAGCTTTCTTGGGAACAGGAACAATGGTGGCCCTCTTGAAGCATGTGGGAACAGCAGACTGGTATAGGGATTGATTGAATATGTCCGTAAACACACCGGCCAGCTGGTCTGCGCATGCTCGGAGGGCGTGGCTGGGGATGCCGTCTGGGCCTGCAGCCTTGCGAGGGTTAACACGTTTAAATGTCTTACTCACCTCGGCTGCAGTGAAGGAGAGACTGCATGTTTCCGTTGCAGGCCGTGTCAGTGGCACTGTATTGTCCTCAAAGCGGGCAAAAAAGTTATTTAGTCTGCCTGGGAGCAAGACATCCTGGTCCGTGACTGGGCTGGATTTCATCTTGTAGTCCGTGATTGACTGTAGACCCTGCCACATGCCTCTTGTGTCTGAGCCATCAAACTTAACATGATTTGCCGCAGGTGGGATATACAATGAACTGTATCACCATTCAAGCCTTCCTGGTACATGTGCTGGGATAATACATCTTTTTCTTCCCCTTATCAGGATGCCTATACCACAGGTAGCATCAGGCCACTTCAACCCAGTTCTTTAAATCTAACAATCTTAATGTTCAAGAACCATGTCTCCTCCCCAATAAAAATCAACTTTAGAACAGACAAGGTTCATTTAAACGTCATGTGGGCATTCCATGGAATGGGGAGTTAGTATGTCAGACTCTTACTAAACTAGTTTGACGTTCAAGTGTAAAATTGAATTGCATGAGCAGTTTGCAAGCACGTTGTGCTGTGATTCCCCCAGATTGGAATTAACTACATTGGTGACAGCTGTCTCGTTAATTGCTAAACATGCCCCATGCTTTAATTCAGGGGCACAACTTTGGTTTTATAAGTTGGGAGGGTCCATGTATTTTTATCTAGTCGGATAAACACTAAACAGCCTACCCGACCACTGAGGCGTCTGCAGGGTCCTTAAGCGCGCACACACCTGTCTGTCAACCCGTCTCAATCCCTCATACCCTCCATTGAATCTTAGCTAGAATGACAAGGAATCTTAGCTAGAATGACAAGGAATCTTAGCTAGAATGACAAGGAATAATGACTAGGCATCCTTTCCTAATCTATCCAGAACTCAATGTCACAGCAGGTTTCCAAGTCCAAAATAAAATGACTTATGGTTAAATCCATCCTTCCCAAGTCTAACCCAGCCCTCATCACCTTTTACCTCACCACGCGTGTCCCAACCTTACGTATCCACTTAGTCAGTCTCTCCCAACATACTTTATGCATCCAGCCACTCCTACACCTGTATTCACCATCCTATTCTGATACAAATACAACTTGACATGCATGCAATGTTTCCCTTTGAAATGTATTTTTCAGTGTCCATGTAGGCCATTGTCATCAGCTACTAAGTCAGTTATTTGGGGAAAGTAGGGTAGAGGGAAAGGATATTGTCTCAATTTACAATAAACTGGTTTTAAGAGTCACTGTAGCCTAGTGCACTCGTTTTTTCCTACTTCGTCCTTTTCCCAGAGCACTGGGAAGGTTTCTTGTAGCTGGATTAGAATTCACAAGTACCGATGAAGTCCTATCTTTGAGTTGTTCCCTTCAATACCTACAGCACTGCCCTGAAGCGGAACAGAGACTTGATCCCCTTTTCCTCCAGTGACTGATCAGAATATATTCCTTGCGCCCCGCTCAGCCTAGGAGAAGTCATGGACGACTCAAATAGTCAGATTAACTCATGGATACCATTTTTAGATCTCTGCGTGCAGTTAAGGAAGTGTAAGGTAGAAACGCCTGTTAGCAATTGAGCAAATGCTAGTTAGCAACTTCAAACTGCACGCAGAGCCATAAAGAAAAATGGTGTCCATCAATTAATCTGACTCTGGGGAAGTAGAAAGAGATTTTGGCAATCAAGCCATCTTTTTAAGCCTATTCAGTCCTTTCAGGTCTGATCTTAGAATGGATAGGGTCTGATATTGAACGGAAATACTTACCAGTGCTGCACGAAATGACCAAGTCCACCATCATGACTACCACCATGACTACCAATCCTGCCTGGAGAACAGTATTGGATGGACCACCGCCACACCGTTCACCAAGAAGTAAAGAACGGAGTAAAAGTGTCCCTGCCAACAACACTAAGGGTCCATTTCAATCACTAAATCTGTGGCTTCCTATCCAGCTTAATTTGAAAAGATTAAAGCAATATAAGTGTTTAATATTTACATTTAATGTTAAATGTAAATATGCACTGAGAAAAGGCCTCTAGACATGTGGTGCACCCACGATAAATGGACATTTAAATCCTCAACATGGTCCGTAGGGCGAGTGAAACACCAAGCCTCATTTGTATAAGCCTTACTTACACCTGTCAATTTCTATAGTCTGTTTCTTTCATGTAAGAAGCCTGTGCCCCCTCCCTTTTTCTGAGTAACTTACTGTAGTCACCTGGCCAAGACAAAGGGCTGTCAGAGTGACATGGTATTTGGTCCTTCCTGTTCTTTTCCTATCTTTCAAGGGCACAGCTGTGTGGAGAAATGAAGAGAAAAGGCTAGTTTGAGCAGCAGAAACAATTCCATCAGCAGAAACGAGCAACAAAACTGCAATTATCACTTGTTTCTATGCTCCCACTATGACCTCACACCATTATCACTTGTTTCTATGCTCCCACTATGACCTCACACCATTATCACTTGTTTCTATGCTCCCACTATGGACCTCACACCATTATCACTTGTTTCTATGCTCCCACTATGGACCTCACACCATTATCACTTGTTTCTATGCTCCCACTATGGACCTCACACCATTATCACTTGTTTCTATGCTCCCACTATGGACCTCACACCATTATCACTTGTTTCTATGCTCCCACTATGACCTCACACCATTATCACTTGTTTCTATGCTCCCACTATGGACCTCACACCATTATCACTTGTTTCTATGCTCCCACTATGGACCTCACACCATTATCACTTGTTTCTATGCTCCCACTATGACCTCACACCATTATCACTTGTTTCTATGCTCCCACTATGACCTCACACCATTATCACTTGTTTCGATGCTCCCACTATGACCTCACACCATTATCACTTGTTTCTATGCTCCCACTATGGACCTCACACCATTATCACTTGTTTCTATGCTCCCACTATGACCTCACACCATTATCACTTGTTTCTATGCTCCCACTATGGACCTCACACACCTGCTAAACTGCCACAGACAAGAGACCCAACTCGTGTTTGTTGGACTCGTCACTGTTGCACCTGTCGTGGGATTGTTAACCAGCTCCATTTTTGCAAATCTTACAATAAAATAAGTTGAGGAATCTACAATCTTGCTCTTCCCTTCTGGTTAGAATTTCAACACCACTGAGGCTCGGAGGAATATGGCAGTCAGCTGCTGCCCCTCCTGAAAGGTAGATGTGGCAAAGCTATGGGCCTGATGAGGGCACAGAAGACCGGGCATGAAATCAGACTGGGCACCCAGGATGGTATTGGGAACACAAACTGGTGTATAGCTCATCTAAAAGAGCATTTGCCAAATGTAATATAGCCTTTAGCTTTCTGTAGCGAGGGCAGCAGTCCAGTCATTTGCTGTTGTACCAGACAATGAAGAACGACATGTCCTGACACCTACAGGGGAACATAAAGAATCATTCTCCTATACAGTTATGACGATACACTGGCCCAGACACAGTTCAGATAGAGCCCTACTAGATACTACACTAAAGAGATCCGTAGACACACATTTTAGATTTGCGAATCAATACCTCCATCTAGATCTTACAGCTGAATTGTCTGGGGAACCAAGGCACAGGTTTCATTTACAGTGTATGTGGTTTCTGCTCCCTTCTCAGCTACTCTGACCCATACTGCTTAGCATCTAGAGGGGGGAAAGGGATTGAAAAAAAAAGTATCAAATGATTTTAATTTGGTTTAACAGGCACAGTGAGAGCCAGAGATACTACAGGAGAGACTTCCTGTCAGCATCAGCTATCAAATCCTGGCCTACAGCATTAAGGCCAAGACCTGTTAAGATGCCATGTCATCTCAAGTTCTTGAGCTGACCAAACCGGAATTTCAGCCCATTTTGTTTCAAAATAAACTTTAAAAGCCTACTTACCGACAGCACCAACACGAGGTTTATTCCCAATGAGCCCCTATATGGACCAACAACAAGGTGAGAGACTCTGCTGGGTGGTGGCACTTTGATACTTTTTTTTTACTAGGCAAATGTTTTATTTCATTAAATACATATAGTAGGGATATGAACCAATTTCACAGATTTGCAAAAATGTTTTACATTTTTATTGGGCAACAGAGCATCTTCAATGTAGCAGCAATCAAAGCTCCCATCACAACAATCGCCACACACACCCCTGCCACATACTGCCCACTGCGGGAGGCCTCCCTTTGAGTGTGTTTAAGAGGCAGCATAGGTGAGAGGGCAAAGGTTGGATGGACAGGGTGTTCAATGGAGACAATGTCGGTGTCGATGGCAGGGTAGCGGCACTGGATGGTCAGCCTAAAAAAAAAATATATGTACGTAGAAATTCCTATTTGAATAGTGTGAAACGTGGTGTGTGTGTTTACCTGTAAGGGGAGTCTCTGTGGCTGGGGGGGTCATCCGTGGTGATAAGTTCTTTGGGGAACAGCACCTGGTTCTCATATACTAGGAAATCCCCCTCAACCTAGGTGAGGTACAACATGTATTATTGACTTAACACATAACCAGTGGTGTACTGTACCTAAGTAAAAATACTTTCTAGTACTACGTAAGTCGTTTTCGGGGGGGGGGGTTATCTGTTCTTTACTATTTATATTTTTGCCAACTTTAACTTCTGCTTCACTACATTCCTGAAAGAAAAAAAAAACATTTTACTCCAAACATTTGACCTAACCTGCATCCCTACTGCCAATGATCTGGTGGACTCACTAAACCCAAATGCTTTGTTTGTCAATTATATCTTAGTGTTTGAGTGTGCCCCTGGCTATCTGTCAATACATTTTTTATTGTGCCGTCTGGTTTGCTTAATGTAAGGAATTTGAAATGGTTTACACTTTTACTTTTGATACTTAAATACGCAATTCCAGTTACTTAAGTATATTTAGTATACAAATACTTTTACTCAAGTAGTATTTTACTGGGTGACTGTCAGTTGAGTCTATTAAAAAGGTATCTTTACTTTTATTCAAGTATGACAATTGAGTACTTTTTCCACCACAGCATGTATCATGATGAATCAACGTGCTAACACACTCACAGTCGCAATGGAACCACAGGAATCCAGGGAGAAATTGAATAAGGCCCTGACGCTGTCCGTCTCTTGGGGGACACAGCTGGGGTCCAAAAGGGTGGTGTGTTTTGGCTGGGTGGGCGGGATGGTACGTGACGTATCAGTTACTACTACCATCCTCCCCTCTGGTAAGCACACTGGAAGTCAAGAGAGATCTGGGATCAGTTTTAACAGTGTTTGAATGAGGACATGTCGGTCAAGCCTTTCAATAGTACACCACAGGTGTGTTACCCAGTAACTCTCTGACACGGAAGGTGCAGCGATGGATGAGGCTGTTCTCCACCTTGAGTGTGTCTATGTCCACCACACTGACTTCCAGACGGCCAACAACACCCTGCAAACTCACTTCCTACAAGCGGGATGAGAGAGGAAGGGCAGGTTTTGATAATGAAAGTGTCCAATACATTGACTTACTACGTAAATAAGATATGCGTTTTTTAATTTTTTTAATACATTTGCTAGAATTTCTAAAAACCCTTTTTCCCCTTAGTCATTACGGGCTATTTTTTGTAGATTGACGAGGGAAAAACATGATTTAATCCATTTTAGAATAAGGCTGTAACGTAGCAAAATTTGGAAAAGGGAAGGGGTCTGAATACTTTCCAAATGCACCGTATAGACATGTTCTTGGTTAAAGATTTCAGAGATAGATAGAGAGAAGAAAAAAGCACAACAATTGAAGAACCATTTTAATTTCTTAGGTGGAAGAAACATGAGAAAAGTGCCAGTTGAGTGGACAACCAAATCTCCAGTTCATTTACTTAGATATCCCGCCTCACCTCATAGGTCATGCCCGGACTATAGAGTGGGATCTCCACACTAAAGTAGTCCTCCTCTGTTTCCACGGTGAATCCCCCCATTTCCACTAGCTCCCAGTCCAGCCGGCGGTCCCCAAGGAAGAGCTCCCAGCTCCGCTCCAGGGTCCCGTAGTGCAGTAGCACCAGGAGGCCCCTCTCAGTGCACTTACCCTCCAGCCTGGGAGGTTCTGGGGCTGGGAGAATGCATGGAGAGGAGGGGAAGAAGGAAAATAATGGCAAAAGAGTCGGAGAGAGTGAAGGAATGAGGGATTTAAACAGGACAGGGAGGCAGGTCACCATGAGTTTAGTTCAAGTGATTTGGTATTAATTCTCTCTGTCAAGAGATGTATTTATATATAATCACCTGTCTGCTCTTGAACATCACTCACAATGGTGGCATTATGGTAGAAGACCTCTCCATGGGGTGAGATGGTCAGGGAAAAGGTGAGAGGGAGGGTGTACCTCCTATAGCCCCCATCAATATACTGACATAAGAGGGAGAGCATGTTACATTGCATCATTACATTATGAAAGTTTAAAAAAAACTGCTAGTGAGGTATGTATACTGTACATAATTGAAGTACACTGACTATACCAGACATTCGTACACCTTCCTAATATTGAGTTACCCCCCCCCAAATACATGAATTTATACTAGATTAAGCATACATTTTTGTTAACTGTAATCTCGTTAGTTATGTTCCAACAACCCCTCCATCTTGTGCAAATATCAGTTATTTTTAAGTCTTGGTTCCAATAGTTAATATTTTTGAGATTGGCAGCTGGCTAGGTTTTGTATAGTTCACCCATTGTATGAATATCCTTAGACCCAAATAAGATTCCCTCATGATTGCTCTAATGTCCAAAGCTACATTGTGATAAAACGTTTAAGTTGCATTTATTTGAAAATATCCACATTGGTCAGTGCAAAATGTATTTTTAATTCTGCTATGGAAATAATTGTACCTATTACCACTTCATGCCTTTAGTTTTCCATGTGGACCAATTTTTGTATTTTTATAAATCAAATAAATAAATTTAAAAAATTAAAAATTTAAATCGGTGAATTCTGAAAGCTATCCAAGCATTGTTCCATAAGGTTGTGTTTTTAGGGAGCGCTATTGGTTCTTGTAGAATACGTTTCATTTTTGTCCATATTGTTATAGTGTTTAACTATGAAATTAATGTTCTTAGCTTTATCCTTTCGAAAATAGACATGTAAAAAATATTCCGGGGATGAGCATGCACATCTTTAATATGTAGCCTACCCATTGTTTCTCGTTGGTGCATTTAACTATATGTAGCAAGTAAACGTTTTGGGTAGCGAGTTGATACAATTCCAAGTCTGGAAGGTTAAAACCACCCTCAGATTTAGGAAGATGGAAAACTTTCCTTCATATTCTATGAATTTGATTTGCCCATTTTTAAAAAGTCTTATGACAGAGTATACTTTTTTAAAGAATGTCTGGTGGGGTAATTGGTATTACCGAAAATAAAATAAAAACTTTGTGAGCCATGTCATTCTTAAAATGTTTAGAATGGCATTGCTTATTCTATCTGTAAGATTTATGGGTAGATTGTTCCATTTTATTAGATGTGCCTTCATACCCCGAAGCCAGCTGCACCAATGTCTGAGGAAACACCGTTCACCTGAAGTCCGAGGCCAGCCTGCAGGTGCCCGCCACATAGAGTCGCTAGAGCGCGATTAGCCAAGTAAAGCCCCATCCCCGGCCAAACCCTCCCCTAACCCGGACGACGCTGGGCCAAATTGTGCGCCGCCCTATGGGATTCCCGATCACGGCCGGTTGTGATACAGCCGGGATCGAACCCGGGTCTGCGATGCAGTGCCTTATACAGTGCAGAAGATGCACTCTGTTCATTCTCTAAATTCTGCAGCATAGGCCTCTCCAACCCAGCGCTTCTTTACATATTCAATTTCTCCATTAACTCTTGCAAGATACCCACATCTGCCCAAAATCTCTTTAAAATGTTCCACAAACATATGCTCCCCAACCCCATTATGGAGCCCGTTATGAATTGGATTTTGTTGGTCTTTACTTGTAAAAAATAAAAGTTAACCTTCTGTTCCGTCTGTTGTAGAAGAACTGAATAAAACATGTTAGCAGACATGAGGGTGGTGGGCATTCCTTAGAATGGGAGGATCATAGTACAAATACAGTTATTGTATACATTAAATATATAGAGTGTGTGGTCTGAGCAGACATTTAACACAAAAAAAAGTAAAGTGCATCTTTGTACTTGAGAAGCTATGCCTTAGGGCTTTTAAGCTCCAACTCCTCTCCTAATGTACTAAACCTGTGGACTATTTCATTAGAAATACATTGGAGAAAGACTGCCACTTTAGGTACTGTGGTCGGTTTGTGTTACCGTAGAAATTAGTGGCTGGTGGGGGTCTACTTGGGGAGACCGGGCCCACAGACTGAAAGGGGATGATGGAAGCCCCACACACACCTCAGAGAAGTATCTGATGCCCTCCCAGTGACCAATTTCCCACCTAAAGCCCCTCTCACCAACAATCACCATTGAATCTTAGTTATGACAAGGAATAATGATTAGTCATCCTTTCCTAATCTGTCCAGAACTCATTCATTTTACAAGTCACAATTTTTTTTTTTTACATTGTAGTATAATTAAGTCCTTCCTTTTCTCGCTCTCCCAAACAATCACCCCCTCCCAGTTCTCCCCAACCCAAGCTTATCCCAACCCATCTTTACTCACCCTTGTCCACCCAAGCCAAGCTCGTCTCACCCTCCCTTCCTTGCCCCCTCTTACCCACCCAGGCCTAGTTTATCCCAATTTCCTCTTTTCCTCCCTGACTCAGGAGGCAAAGGTCGAGAGCCATGCGTCCTACTTAACGACCCTGGCAAGCTGCACTGCTTCTTGACACAATGTGTCGGAGGAAAAGCTGTACGACTGGCGACTCAGTTGTACAGGCACAAGTCAGCGTGCATGCGTCTGGCCCGCCACAAGGAGTAGCTAGAGAGCAATGGGACAAGGACATCCCGGCCGGCCAAACCCTCCCCTAACCAGGACGACGCTGGGCCAGTTGTGCGATGCCTCATGGGTCTACTGGTCACGGCCGGCTGCGACACAGCCTGGGATCGAATCCGGGTCTGTAGTGTGGCCATTGATTTTTTTTAAAATCTTCTTTCCCCCTTGTGCCTTCAGAATGTCAACTTTGGTCTGATAGTTCCACAGCGTAAAGATTACCACAAGAGGGCATTCAGCATTCTTCTGTTTCACGCCGATCCGTTGGCGTCACTCGAGATCTTTCGGTGATGCATCCATGACAAGCTTCTCCAATATCAGCTTGACCACGTAGCTGGAAAGGTCTCCTTTTTTCCCGTATTCCAGTAGGAACAACGTTCATTATTTTTGTCTCATTCAGTTTTATTGCTGGTCCAGTTCATCTTCTAAACAGGTTTGCACCTTTGTTTCCAGAAGGCTCATTTTGTTGTCCAGTTCATCCAACACGATAGACTACTGTCCTTTCGAGCAAATCTACTTTTAACGTCAAGTTGTGACCGTTTGTTTTGGGGAGCATTGAGAGCATTTTAGCTATGTTTTCCTGGATATCCTTCAGCTGTTCATTGCTCTCATTTTAATCTCCAAGTTCCCCTTTGTCTTCTCAAAGAGAAGCCTTGGCTTGTTGGGTTTGAGTTGCAGCGTCGCTTTATCCACAGATTGGTTCGCGGTTGTATATAAAACGGACCGCTCACACTCTCCAGGCTGCTTGGGGATATATTGATCTATAATTTAAACTATGTTGTCCAGTTTCAACATACAACCACAGTTTTGATGGTAGAAGACAGAGCTAGTCACGCCCCATGCGTCCTATCGGTCCGCGCATGCACCTCGTCGGTCGATGGACCATTCTTGAAACACACACAGGAAACTGTGGAGTGTGAAAAACCCAGCAGCGTTGCAGTTCTTGACACAAACTTGGCACCTACTACCATAGCCCGTTCAAAAGGCACTAATCTTTTGTCTTGCACAGTCAACCTCTGAATGGCAAACATACACAATCCATGTCTCAATTGTCTCAAGGCTTTAAAAATATCCTTCTTTAAACTATCTTCCCCTACGGTTACTCTGATTGAAGTGGATTTAATCCCACAAGTCTAATTAGCATAATAATACAAAAAATCCCCGTAATAATCTGTCCGTTTAAACTAGAGACATATGTTTATCTAATATGATCCCTCTGTGGAAAGGTGAGGCTCTTGTGAGGCCCACTGCCTCACAACACTCATCTGAATGTACCACGGTACCAGTTGAAAAAAAAAATGTATGGAAGTATATATGGATACATTTGTGACAAAAATAAATAAAAAATCCTGATCTTTCCTATATCTCTCAGATATAGGACTGACACTTCAGAACAAATGTCCTTTAGATGCATTTTGGGAACATTCTGTAATTCAATGCGTTTGAATGGGCTAATAGAAGTAAGGCCAAATTCAAATGATCATTCAATTATTTTTGGGGATACTTCAAAGGGACTTACAATTCTAAATCAAATAGCTAAATGATCCTTGGTATGACCTGAAAACAATTCCATATAGCTTAGTAGAACCTCCCCTCTGCTGGTTTAGACAGGGCTTAGACTAAAGGGT
Source organism: Oncorhynchus gorbuscha (assembly GCF_021184085.1). Taxonomy (NCBI): domain Eukaryota; kingdom Metazoa; phylum Chordata; class Actinopteri; order Salmoniformes; family Salmonidae; genus Oncorhynchus; species Oncorhynchus gorbuscha. Next base: position 21,353,866 of record NC_060193.1, read on the forward strand.
TTAACAAGTGACATTAATAAAAAAAGCAAAGCTTTCATCTGGACTCACCTGGTTAGTTTATGTCATGGAAAGGGCAGGTGTTCTTAATGTTTTGTACACTCAGTGCACATCTCTACAATTGGTGCTTCTCACTGCCTCTCCATTAGTCTCACCTTCTGAAGAACGGAGGAGTGTGAGAAGGGGGCATGAAGCTGGTAGGAATGTGACCCGTTGGGGTAAGGGACCTGGACCCAGGACAAAGTGTCCCCCTCCCTCCCCCCGGTGACGTTGTGGAGGGACACGTCAGGAGGGAACACACCCAGGGAGACAGAGAACAGCTTCTGGGACGATATGGTGTCTGGGGAGGGAACAGAGTTAGTGGGTGTGGAGTCATGATCAAAGCATGCAAATAGATTGGTATTGAACTATTGCAATTAATGTTAACCGTTTTGGGTTTTAGTGGCCATCTATCCCATAAATATGCAGCCTCCAGCATGGTTTATAACTTATGCCAGTTTCGAGCAGAGGCCAACCATTGTGGTAATATCGCAAATTTGTCCGAATTCATTCAAAGCAGAGATTCATATTTGAGTTTGGATGTGACCAATCCCTGTCATTCCTTGAGCTCATTAATACTTGTAGTAGATGGATACTGACTGTCTGTAAGTATGGGGGTCCGGGGGACGTAGGCGGTCTTGAGGAACCTGAAGGAGCGATGCTGGGTGAGGGGCCACCGGTCATCCTCCCACTGGTGCATGTAGAACAGGTCTACAGACAGAGACTGGCTGTACTGGCCCTCCAACACACCACTCTGGGACAAGAAAGAGCAGTTGAGTGTGTGTGTGTGTGTGTGTGTGTGTGTGTGTGTGTGTGTGTGTGTGTGTGTGTGTGTGTGTGTGTGTGTGTGTGTGTGTGTGTGTGTGTGTGTGTGTGTGTGTGTGTGTGTGTGTGTGTGTACCTTAATGTGTGTTCCTTCGGCTCCGAAGGGAACGCTGACCTCCACCACTCCATCCCTCAGGCTTATCTCATACCCCCTGTCCTTGATCACAGACTCACTCAGGGCAAGCGTCTCCACCCCTATTCTCATGCCCCTGTCCCTGAACCTCCCATGTACCAGGGGGGAGAGGACATGGGGGACAGGCCAGAGCAGGTGGGTACCATCCACTGTCGCCTCATCTGGAGGAGTTAATGTAGGGATGGAAAGGGGGAGACAGGACAAAAGTGGTAAGAATAAGGAGATTGTAGGTTCAAAAGAGGATTGCAAATAGGATTAAAGTCAAAGCTAAGATTTGTCATTTGTATTCCCTAATAAATAGGCCACATACTCATGGAGCAGGCCACTGTGGCATCGATGGCAAGGACCTTCCCTTGATGTGGGTACAGGATGGTAGCATTGACCACCTCCAACTCAACCCCTTTCTCCTGTGTAGGCGTGGTCAAGTGAAAGACAAGAGTTACTATAACATGTATACCAGCATATTCATATCACATGCAAACAGAGCACAGTAAACACCCTCGTCAGAAGTACCTTGATGGTGTAGGAGAGGGGTGAAGAGTAGGGGCAGCGCAGGATGATCCTGGAGCCTGACTCAGAGATGTGGTAGCCCAGGGCACTGGCCTCCGTCATGGTCCTGGGTCTAACCTCCTCCTTGGTGTGGCCTGGTCTGTGGAACATCATGCCGCTCTTTCCCACCTCCTTTTTCTCCTGCCCAGAGTGTAATGCAGCTGGGACCGGTCCATTTATGGACACCTTGGAGAACAATTGAAGGAGAGACGCAGTGTAAAACAGAAGCGATTTGAAACATGTAAGTTTGGAAAAGTTCCATGCGGAGATGGACAGTACATGTCTTTTCTATTGTGATCTGATGGACCTGTAAGTCACCTCCATGTAGCTCTCCTCGCAGACGAACTCCCGGAAGCCCCAGGGCCACTGGGCTGAGCAGTGGAGCAGGAAGGGGTACCCTAGGTCCCTCCCATTCACCTGCCGGGTCACCAACCACACCTTCAGACGGAACTCCGAGTCTCCCTGCACAGGAGAGGTTCTTATTCAATTCCATTCAATCAGAAAACAAGCTGGAAGTCAAGCTAATTAACTTGGATTCATTATATTGATCATTTAGATGGAAGGACCATTTGGCTTCTAGACAGTCGACTCCTGATTTCGACACATGCTGATTCTGACACGACTCATTCTGTCTCAAGTCATTACATATCCGAATTTGACTGCATATACCAGTATATTGAATATATATCCATTATGGGTCAATCGAGTTCACCTGGTTGTTGACGTGGCAGGCGAGGAACGAGGCACGGAACACCAGGTCTCCGTGGGGATTGAAGAGCATGGTGTAGCCACACTCAGTGGCCTTTCGGCCGGACAGGAAGTGAACTCCCTGGTGGTCTGATGACAGCGGTTTAGAGGAAGCGTCAATATTCACAGTGCAGCTGGTTATGGTGTCTTCATAGAGATAGATAGAGGACTCAAGTGCCCAGAAAGCCAGTTTTAGCATGGGCAGCTCCATTGAGGACTTTCACCATTTTCAAGTAGTCAACTGGGTGGGACTTTCTATGGGTTAAGGAAGGACCAAATAATTCCATCCAGGTCATCAGGAGAGATAAGCCAATGAATTATACTTGTGAGCAAACATTCCGTAACTGCAGGTGGTAGTAAATCCCCAACCCGGGCTTAGTACCTACACACTCCAGGCGGCAGTATGCACCCCGTCAGTTTGTTTACGAACTCATAGAAGTAGTAGAAGAAAAATGACTACTTCGAAATGGATATGGCCTCAATGGCACTGCCCATGCTCTCGGACGCCATGGGACCGATACAATGTTACGTCCTCTAACTATCTCTATGGGTCTACTCTACAGTCAGATGACATTCTTGTTCTCCCCGAAACGTTCACATTCTAGACAAATTCAGTTTAAGATGATCAAGTAGTGGGGCGGCAGGTCGCCTAGAGCGTTGGACTAGTAACCGAAAGGTTGCAAGATCGAATCCCCGAGCTGACAAGGTCAAAATCTTTCGTTCTGCCCCTGAACGAGGCAGTTAACCCACTAGGCCGTCATTGAAAATAAGAATTTGTTCTTAACAGACTTGCCGAGCTAAATAAAAATGTAAAAGTACAACACACCAGTGGCAGTTGGGTCAAATAATGGCTGTATCATTAATTCAACCAATAATATTACACTCGCACCTTGAACGTCGAATCGGCTCATAATGCCAAGGAAGCCAGACCTGACAAACAGCCAGAAGTGACGCTCATGACACTCAGACCGGAATGTTCCTATAACACAAGACAGATGGAATCATTAGCATGAATTCATTGACACAGAACATGTTTTGTTCAGTATGAATCAGCCATCAAAGCGAAGAGGCTGACTAAAACAGTGGCATGCCGTTTATTGAACAGATGATGTTTGTGGCGTATCAGTCTCTCTATGACACAGAAATGAACCACATTCAATCACAATAACAACATGGTGAATGAATAATACGATTATGTACTGTTTTATTGTGTTCTTGTTTCAGGGTTATTTTCAAATCCTGTTAGATATGCATGAATCTAAGATTCACTTTTATTGTGAGGCTTTCATTGGATGATATCCAAATAAATCTTCTCCATTTTTGCATTGGAGTCTCAGTTTTGGATTTGTCCACGTTTGACAAGTGTGTTGTTCTCGGTCTCTCCTAGAAATCTACTTGGCAGAAGTCTCCTTTACTGTATTGAAAGGTTATGCTATAAATGGCCAACAGGGGGCGACTCTCATATGACATAGTTCTAGTGAGAGAATATGGTGGGTGACAGCAGGGCTGTATTCATTACGTCCTGCAATGGAGACAGTTAGCTATTTAAGAAACAAACAGAGCACACGTAACAGAGAGGGACCAACCTGAATTTTATCCAATAGAAACTATTGTTTCAAAACATTTTCCATTTGGAGTATATGATTTGTTGCAAAACATTTTTCAGAATTGGCATTCTGAATACCCCCCAGGGGTGTAACCATTAGTTCAGAACGTTTTGCAACAGAAACCGTTTAGTCCCAACAGAAAACGTTGATGAAAATTAGAGTTTACATTGGACAAAGTTCCCCTGTTGGTTCTGTTTGGTTCCTAGTAAATAAACAACAGTACTGTAAATCAAACTTACCAACTGGTACAGGAGTTGGAGTACCGAGTGTAGCACAGAGTAACAGTATGCTGGAAGACATATTGGTAGAAGTGAGGAATTCAAATGTATATATGGACGACCTATTCTATTAATGTGACTAGATATTACCACAGTCACTACATTCACCTCTTAAAACTCACCACAGAATGATTTTGATAGCCCTAACTTTCATTGTACAAGGTATGGTCATGTTTGGTATTGTGTAAAGGTGTAGCTGTAGGTGTAGTAACTTAATTTCTATTTCCTTATCTTTCTCTACTTTCTTTTGCAATTCATCAAACTTCATCCATGATTGGCACCATTTTTGACTGTCAGTGGCAGCCACACCTGTCCATGCCCTAATTGGTAGAGAGCTGATTGCTTTCATAAGATCCACCAGTCAACGAGGCACAATCAATAACTTCTACTTGGCTGCCAACTCATGATAAAAGTAGACCATTTTCAAGCAAATATTCAAACCCCATTCATTAATTGGCCATCATACTTATTTCTAAAATAACCACAGGCTTAAATGTTTAGGCCTAACCAACAGGTCCACATATGCCAAGACCCGCATTTATCCTACGTTCTTTGTTACGGGAATATATAGATGATTCCTTGCGTGTGTTAGACAACACCTGAGAGATGAGCTCGAAAAACAAGTGTCTCCCGAAATAAGATCCATAATGTAGATCTCTGTCTTTAATTAAACAACATTTTCTAATTGTGTCGCAGAAAGACGCATGAATTGATGATGCTGAATAAATTAAATGGAGATGAATGAAAAAAAGAGAGAAGGAATATGTGCGTTTGCAATCGCATCTTTTTTATGTAGGTTTGACAGCGAAACTTAACGCACAGCAAATGTGCTAAAATACACCGTTCTAGGTTTAGGTTTTTACAGGGATGAGCAGCGGCAGTGTAAGTAACCAGCCTAAAACAGGGCCTCTATTCTGTTTCGTAAATGAATCGGTTGATTACAATGAAACGTGTCCTGTAGGCCTATTCAGCCACCCACAGTTGAAATGTTATCGAATGATTCAAACACAGCTCGTGATAACCTTTTTTAAATTTATATTTCCTTTGCATTCATCACCATGCATCTAAATGTCAATAGATGTATTTATTGTGCACCATATATTAAGCTACTTGTCAAGACTGTTGACGCTAAGGCGTTGCTAGGAGATGAGGGGGTATTTTATTTTCCATGCACCCTACTGAGGTCCTCCCTTTCAGAAAAACAACATTTGCCAAAATATGAAACTCACAAAATAAGATGAATGTATAAAATTGAGAAAAAAATATAAGTGTGTGTGTGGCACAAGCAAGAGAGGGAGCAGGGAAAGAAACTGCAGCACTTTCTGACAGCCCTGGCCTTATTGGGATCATTGCAGGTTAGTTCTTATAGTTATATAACCAGATAAATCTCCATCCAATCAATGTATAAATTACTTAAAGATCCAGAAAACATGAATTATGCAAAAAGCTCTCACAGTCTCACTGCAGAATTAGATGTTCATCCATGTTCCCAAATTTAAAATGTAGAAGTTTCTCCAAACATACAGATTCAAAGTGTTTTTGTTTCTCTTGCTGCTCTGTATCGTTCCATTTCTCCAAACTTCACATTTCGAAGTTAAGGGTTACGTTTAGGCACACATTCTGGGATAACACACAACTTTCAAATCTAGAAACATGGAATTACACCCATCTTCCTCCCATGTCCACAAACACCAAGCCTATTTGATGGTAATAGCACTCACTGTTGCCCCTAGTGGCTGTTTTGAAGGCATTTCCCAACATCCTCGGGACATGAAATGATGTCCAATTTCCACATCAATCTTGAACGATCACCCTTGAATTATCATCAGGGCACTCCTGTCTTGTCTCTCCATATGTGGTTTCCGGTACCTTCAACCTTAAATGTAGTCAATGAAGAGTACAACTAATAACTCCGTCTATCCTGTTTTCTCAAACATCCAGAAATCGACAATGAGCCTATATTAAGTCTATATTATGATTATTCTTTTATTCCAGGACAGTAATGAGAAAACATTTTAGAACAGGGAAATTCTACCTTAACTTGTTCAAATAGAACACAGATTTTAATTTTCTGTTGCAAACCTTTTGATATTGTGTGCCATACTGAACATGACCCTGGTCTGCCCCTTCAGGGTTGGCATTCCCCTGTGTTTATGGTGTCGGCAGCCTCCTCCGTCAGTAGCACCGACAGCCTGGCTAGTGACACCATCTCCCCACTGCCCAGGGACCACCAGAGGCCTCATCAGGGCCCACAACACATGCCAAGGCAGCAGCAGCAGCACTCATCCCAGGGGCCCAACCACCATACCCACAAATAAGGGGCTAGGTGAGTAAAAACCTACACACACAAATACACACGTGCATATTTGAAACACAAACACTTGAACTCATGCACACACACAATAAGTGTACTATCATTTTCCACAGGAGCAGCAGTGAAGTCCATCTCCTACCAGCCTCCCTTAGTGAGAGGGAGATAGCAGCTCCTGTGAGTAGTCATCATTGTATTCCACTCAGTTTCAATAAGGAATCAAACAGTCATATTTCATTCTGACTGTCATCTCTTCAGGAAGTCAGTGAATGTAGTATTTTCTCAGCTCCTCTGACAGACCATTGTTCCATTATTCTTTCCTTTTGTTTTGATAATGACAAGATTTTCTAAAGCATACTGGAAATGTACCTCTTTTCTTTTAAAGAATGAGTCATTTTGTTTACAGTCTATAAAGTTCTGTCTCGATTCTGCTCTTCTACTAACAAATGGAAAATGATTCAATTCAGAATACCAGTGGAATTACCCCCCCCCCCCCCCCCCACACACACACAAAATATTGATTTGGAATAGAGTTATTAAAATTGATAGGAAATCCATTTAAGGCCTTTGGTTTTACAAGGGTATTAATTTTGCATCTGAATTCCACTTCCTTTACTTGGATTTATTAAGAACACTTTGTTATATGTTGTTCTCTCTTTTCTAAGTTTACAAATGAATGATTTGAATCTTTTGGGTGAAAAAAATGCAACAATAAGTGGATACGATTGGCAGTTAATGAAGTAATTTTTGGTGATTATAATTCAATATTATTGAAATGGAAGTGACCAACCCATGCTATGGTCAAAAGTCAAAAGCAACTACCTTTTACCTTACTTGTCTAGTTATTCTAGTCTAGTTATTCCAAAAGTTAAAGAAACTCATTTTTAAATATTTTCTTCCATCTACCCTGTAAATGATTTCTTGCACAAAAAATTCAATTTTGACCTTATGCCTTGTTTTTTCTTCCTCTGATTCAGAATCTCTAAAGCATTTAATTTTTCATGCCGCCATTCCAGTTAACTATGGATTGAAATTCATGAATGGTTGTGTATAAAATCTCCAGAATTAACGTTTTACCTTTGATGTTAAATGGCGTAATGGTTATAATTCTGATCATAACTATTGTATTAATATTATTATTCTCTTGGCCAAAAATTATATTCACAAATGTAAATGGGGTGGAAAAATTCCATTGAACCTACAATTTTATAAATCCCTCAAACTCAAGACTTTTCATGTCTCTGAATGTCTGTTAATGTCTCATATTAACGATGTCTTCGATTATTATTTTAACTTTTTTTTTTGGGGGGGTGTTCGCCATGTGTTCTATTTTTCATTATATTCACATGAATGTCCCTGTATTGATGTGTAATATTGATATTGTTGCAATAAAACAAATGTACATCAAAATAATATCTTATGTAAATGATTGCACTCTTTTCCCATTGGCCGGCTACGCCATGAATGGCCGCCCGTAAGCCTGGATACGGTCCAATCACGAGCGCCAGATCAACATCAATGGCACTGATTCAATGTTGAAGGACACGTCCATGAAACTCATGTCCATCACAGACATGGGGATCACAAAGCAATAGTCCAGCGAAACACAGAATCCAATACTTACCTGATCAGCTATACATTTCCCCCGTTGCCTCTCCTTATAGGAATATGGCTGAGATGTAGCGTGTGAGCTGCTGTGCCTGTGCACCATTCCATCTTCCTCTAACCCCTGGATATGCACTAACCTGAAAAGCCTTCCCAGAGCACTTCCTGGGTCTCTGGAGCCCTGCTCAATTTTTTAAATAAATCTAATCTCCGTATCCAGAGCCAAATCGTCTACACAGACCTTAGGGGCTGGGGTTTAGTGACTTTTTGTTGTGAAATGGCAAGTGAGGATACAGAACCAAAACACCAAAATATGAATTTGTTGACCTGCAATGCCAAGTGTTTAGAAATGGCATTATCTAACCAATAATATTCATAAACATATGCTCTAGTCAATAGCTGCCAGGTGGCGCTGTTGGACTGTATGTGACAATGGCCTTCCTGTTAATTGAGCACTCTGTCCTCTCATTCCCTCTTCCTCGCTCTCTCCCTTCATAGAAGAGGTGAAGTCTTGAGGCATCTCCACATCCAGACTGCAGTCCAAAGAACAGGGCAGCAGCACCAGGCCAGCCACGCCTGCTCCAGGAGAGTCCTCAGAGGAAGTGTGACCAGGGTCATATTCATTAGTGCACAACTGTAGCAAAACTATTTGCTGCCAAAAACAAATGCTTCTGTCCAGGTAGCCCCTCCATTTCAGGAAATGTTTTACTGTAGTACCATAAGGGCACATTTGAATGATGGTACTTAATCTTGTGGGGGGGGGGGGAATACTGTAAATTAACCTCCCGTCAGTGAAGCTTTAGGTAAAACGCCAGTGTAAACAACTATAGGAAAATGTCAGAATAAAGTACCTTGAGAAACAAGCCTCATAACTTATCCCATGAACCTCTGTCTACCATCTCCAGCCCCACAGCGGAATGTTGTTTTCTTTCAGTCAGAGTTAGACCCACCCATAATATTTTAAATAGATATGCCTCTGCTTGTTTAGTCTCCATCAAATGTTTGGCACCAGTACTAAAACAGACAGCACAGGCTGTAGTGTGGTACGGGACGTTTGTTTTTAGCTTGAGGTTGGCCATTTGGAAGCGCTGCGTCGTCGGTTGAGGTAGAAAGACATTTCCAAAAGTATCATTGTATGAAAGTTTATTCCATAGCTTACACGTATTTAAAAATATGTAAACAAGGATGTACAAAACAAGAACAAAACTAGACACTTGCCCTCCCAAGATGGGGTTGTGCCATTTGTAGTTTGAGATGCATAACAATACAGTCATTTCAAATAAAAATGTTTTTTTTTTTAACTATCCATTGATATCATTGACATCTTGTCAAGTCAAATAACTGAGGCACCCTTCACTGTAAACCATGGAGATATGAGGTGTGCAATAATACAACCCTGACGTGGTGGTCAGAGGAGTCAGAAGTATATTGTATGGAATGAGCGGATGTGGTATGAGAAAGTGTGTGAGGAGAGTGTGTGTGTAGACAGGCATTTGAGCTTGGGGCCAGGACGCCAACACACTAACGCTATGAAACATGCAGAGTCATGAGGTCAGGTTAAGCCAGACTGAGGGGAGAGAGTGGGCAGTGCCAAGGAGGATACGAGAACTTTAATGTCCCCATAGGAATGCAGGTGCACTGCCGAAGTTCCACACACTGCAAATCAACGTTCCTGCCCCACACATGCCCCAAAAATCACTCACCCAGGGTTATACTTCACCCACACGGGAATAATGAGGAACACTGAGGATCATGGGTGAGTGATTTTTCCACATAAATGCAAATATATACATACATCAATGGAGGCTTCTGAGGGGAGGACGGATCATAATAATGGCTGGAACGGAACAAATGTAATGGCAAAAGCATGGAAACCACGTGTTTGATGTATTGGATACTATTCCACGCCAGCTATTAAGAGTCTGTCCTCCCCAATTAAGGTGCCACCAACCTCCTGTGACACAGTATGAAGAAAAAAAACTCAGTTCTAGCAAACACTAACACCTTATAGGAACAAATTAAAGGTTATGGAACTTAATTAAGGATGACATTTTACTTGATTTAGGATTACATTTTACTTGAATAGTAATATGTTATGACAAAAAATAAATAATGTGAACAGTCAGTGTGCATTGACTAGCTAGTGGTTCCCAACAAGAGTACTAGGACGCCTGGGGGTACTTGGTCTAGCCACAGGGGGTACTTGATAAGACTCATGAGACCATAGTCCTACTGGCAAAATGCACATGAGGGGGTACTCCAGGCAGAGAAATTCAGTTGGTGGTACAGTGACTGAAAAAGGTTGGGAACAACTGGACTAAATTACACGTGGTGAAGTCTGAACCGAATGAATTGATACTAAAATGTATTAAAACCCTGCCTATGAACACACATTACTGTGTCATTATGACAACATAGCCCATGTTCTTCTATGGTCTGCTTAAATTAAAATGAACCCTTTATGCCCCATGAACCCTCTCACACACCTCCGTTTTTAACCCCTCTCCCAAGACTAACACTGCGCTCACATTCCGGCTCAAACTTAAGCTCCTCCTCCCTTTTAAAAGAGAAGAGGTGCATGAACCGTGTGTTACAAACAAGACTTCTCATTAAAATAAATACAAACATTTGTTTTTTTAAACAGACATTGCCATGACTGTCTGACCAGTTTCAAACAGTCCAGGCTGTGTTCAGCATTGTATGGAGAGGAAATTGAGGTTTGGTGAACTCTGTAGTCATATCGTTGTCTAGCTAAAAAAGGCACACAGGACCTTGAACTCCTTTCTTCTAAGCATAACTGACAGTTCAGAGTATCAAGGCCACTCAGTGGCAAACAAGTAACTTGGGAGTAGCATTGGAAATTAGCAGTTCAGCCTTGAAGGGTTCCAACAGTGAAAGCGAGTCACAAAGGCCACTGAGGTGAATACTGGTTTCTGCCAACAGCGTACAGTACAACGCTATCAACTAAGCACCTTGTTCTCTAGTAATCCAGAGGCAAAAGCCAAGGTAGCTAGTCATTAACTTCAACAGTTTGTAGGCTACCATTCATGCCGGTACTGAAGACTCAACATGTAACCTTGGCAATGTCTCATTTGAAAGAAAGTCCAGCAGTGATCTCCCTCACACCTTTTTTTTTTTTCAATCCTGTTGTGTCCAGTAGTGGCGGGTTCATTCAATCCCTCCCTCCATGCTGTAGCTAGCCACTGGGGATGTCGTCAGTGCCGTGTCCCATGCTGGGGATCGGGGACTCAGTGCCAGATGTCAGAGGCAGAGCCCTTCCTGGTCATGGCTCTCAGTGGACTACGAGACAGGGAGCTCCTCTTCTTCCAACGGACTGCAAACAAACAGAAGAGAGGGGTTGGACAGGCGGGCTGAGCTTGGTTTTATCGCAAACAACTCAAGAGCAGACAGGTGCAATGTGGAAATACAGGTACAGACACATTCATGTGTGAAAGAAAGACTACCAATTCATCCCTTTGACAGTTTCCCCTATTGCTAGGCAACCCCCCTTAACAATTCAATTTGGTTTCTATTAATATTTCAGCATGTCAGGCCTGTGTTCTCACCTCTTCCACAGCTGTCTGGTTGTATGGAGCTTTTGGTGTTAGTAGTGGTGCTGGGCATATCCTCTCCCTCCTTCACCCCGTCCTTTTCTGGGGTCAGCGTGTCAGTACTTCCCCCTAACCCAACATCCCCGTCCCCCTGCCAGTCATTCAGTGCCCTCTGGAAAGAGTGTGCCAGGCAGGCCGTCATGTCCCGTGCCCGCTCTGCCCGGCTGCACCAGAACACCCGGCAGTGCAGCTGTTGCCCGTGATGCTTACAGATGTACAGAAACACGTTGGGTCTGGTGGTGTCGGCCGCGCAGTAGGCGATGTCCTGGAGGTACGTCTTCGTGAGCTGGCGTCCAGTGCTGAGCTCTTTGACTTCGACGTAGCGTGGACGAACCACCAACGCATGGTCTTTGCCCAGTTTCTTTCCGTTGGAGGCCCCTTCGAGCAGCCGGGCTATGGCGTCCTGGGCCTGCTGTAGATCCAGGGAGAAGATTTTCTCAGTGCCCAGGTAGTGGACCTTGAAGAGCGGGTCGCCGTGGGAGAGGGACTCGGTGCGGTCACGGCGGAAGCGGCGGCGTAAAACAGACGGGGAATTCTTGAGGGTCTGCATCAGGTGGAAGGTGTTGAGAGACATGGTAGATTTAAGGTTTCTTTTTTTTGTGGGAGGGGTTAGTTTTGGGGGTAGACTGGGCACAGGTGTCGTGGTCCTCAGTCCTTTTCCCCAGGCTTGTTTCCCAGCTTCTCTTTGAATCGGGTCCAGTTGGACTCACTGGCTTGATCTGCAAGACAGAAAAATAACATATGGGGTTAAAGTGGGTTTAGTTAAATACATTGCCACATAAAATAAGCAGACATGAATTGTCAATGATAACACCACAAGATACGTTATAATGTGGAATATGGACACAGCTCATATCTTCCAGATATTTTACTTAAAACATTTTTGATTGAGGCAAACTATCCCTTTCAACACATTATGCAGAGTGGAGACCAGCACTTGGACATGTGTTATAGTTAAACAGGACAGTTAGGACATAATGTACTGGGGGAGTGGGGGGCAGGATCAGGTGCAGCAATGACGCAGTCGGAGGCAATATTCATTTACCACCAGTCACTAGATTCAGTACAGAGCCATCAAATATTTAACAGTTACTGTGCCTTGAAGGGGAATAAACCCTTCCCACTCACTCTTATACCCATATTAACAGACACTTAAAACAGCTAAACAAGTCAGTCCCGTGAGGTGTCAATGTCCATCTTAACACCTGTCATTACCTAGTTATCATAGGCTTTACCCTTGCCTCTAGTGTATGATCCTTAGGCTTAGTAAACGACATGACAACCATAAGGTGAACAAAGTATTTGACACTGTAGTCTCATTTAAACCAATATGTTTTTACATTACAACTCTAAAAAGTGACTTGAAATGTATTGCAAGTTCATGTGTGGTAAGAAGTGAAGTGGACTGAACATATGTTATTGAATCGAATTGTCTGAGACTTGGAGTGCTGAAACTACATGGGCAAATGACTGCTTAACCCCCGTTAGACAACACCTCCAGCTGGACATAACTGTATTTGAAGAAAGTCCCAAAAACACCACTCTCCTATGTCTCACGTCATTATGTTGACCCTTTCTCTTTTCTCAGCTAATCTCTCAACATCCTACCGCCCCCCTCAGATGTTGCTTTGGCCCGAGAACCGCCAACTGTTCCGAGACGATAGGCCATTGTTAGGCGATCCCACTTCTCAGGAAACAGCTTTGCATTCTACACCCCCCCCCCCCAAACACACACCAGACAAAATATTTCTCCTCCTAAAAACAATGGCATGCTTTTGTGTGTGCGTCACATAAAGCAGAGATTAACTGAACTAGGGACAGAAATACACACATTAAGTGTTATAACAGACAGAGCCCGAGCTCCCCCCTAAAGGTGAAGTAATTTTCCACAGTAAATATGTCCAGTTCTCTTGGCATGTTTACAAGCAGGTAGCTTAACGATAGTGGAACACATGCAGCAACTCCCATCATAACGCATTGTTCAAAATGTGGTCAGAGTGCATTTTAATAGGATCAAAGATGTCCGTGAGTAAATAGAGTAATGTGTAAACTCCCTGATTATGTTATCTGAAGTAGGGTACGAATGTACTGTCCTAGTGGCAGACAGTCAGGTCTGTGTCTGTGTGCCAGTGCAGACGGGAATTTGGAGAGGGGTGGGAATTGAGGACATAAGGTTCCTTTCAGTGGAGCGTTTTGTTTTTAAAGATGACACCTAGGATGAGTTATAGAAAAGTCAGCTGGGCAATTGCAAGATAAGAGTGATGCTGAGACTCGGATATTTTTTTAACCTAAAAATGTCGAACAAAAAACAATTGCAAAGTTATTCAAACTAAGCACAAGGACTACTTTTAAACAATTCCCACAGAATCTTACAAAAACACATTTACTTCTAGTACGGAGCAGATGCAAAATACGGTAACAGATAACGGCACAAACCATCTTTGTGGAAATTGTTCAAAGTAGTCCTTGTGCATAGAGTTTTATGGTTCGTTAAACTTTACAATCGTTGATTTTTGTTTGATATACATTTTAAATGTGGAAAAGCAGTCTCGTCATCACATTCAACATGCCATGCGTAAAAAGGGTAAGCCCCCGTTTCGTTCCCTTATCTTCCATTTAAGAAATGTTTTGCAACAGAATTGGCTTACCCTTTGACGCATGATAAACGTATGTACTTTGGAAATGCCACTATAATAGATTCACAATGTCGAATTTTCAAATAATTGTCATTCATTCTGAAAAATCATAGTAACAGTCACATGAAACTAGTTTGTCGGTAGAGTGAAAAAAGGTAGCGCATTTTACCTTGCTGCAGTTTCATGCAAATGATGTCCTGGGGCTTCTAAGAGTACCAGTCTTCATAACTGACCGGATGCAAATGAACAGGTGTTTATCAATTATTATAGCTATTGGAATAACATTAATAAGACCAACCAAAACCCTCAATTTCTCTCAGCAGCCAGCATCACTGACGATATTACATTATACATTCCAATAGTACCGTTTCGAACATCAAAGTACTTCTGACCCGAAGCTTCGTTCAACATTGCCTGCTCAAGATTGAAGCTAAATTCCAATAATAATGTTAATTGACTAAAACTCGCAAAGAGCGTGGCACAACTTAGGCTACTATGAATGTTCGGAACTAAACACTCATACTCTCTTCTCGTTGGCGTGAGCAATACTCATCCTCTGAATTTGAATGACTGGTGACGCCTCCTCGTACTGCGCTTATGAACCTGAACAGCGTGGGCGCGCCTCCGGGCTACGATGCAAATGAACGAGCATTTGAGTTTGTGGGGTGTGTGCGAGTGAGTGTGTGTGTGTGAGTCAAAGGTGGCCAGGAGGGAGACTTTTACATTGTGGTGTATTTGTGTGGGAGGGGGTTGGTTCTTCTATCGTTGTGCATAGCTAAAATCCCCACAATGACAGTAAAACAAGGACAATTCTCCCTTGTGGGGACATTTCTAATCGGTTAGTAGGGTTAGGGGTTATGGAAAATAGGATTTTGAATGGAATTTAATTTTAGGTCACCATGAGGATAGAAGAAGACAAAGTGTGTGTGTGTATGTGACTTAATGAAAGGTGCCCAGGAGAGAAGGAGAAAATACAAGGCCAGGACAAAAATAGTGCCTGGAGGCAATATTAAAGATTAATATGGAAGGTATGCATTGACTTGATAAGGGTGATAAGGAAGGATAACATCTTTGTCACTGTGTGTTGTAAACAAACAGAAAGTTAATTTCTGCTAGCATAAGTATAGCCACATTCATGGTAACTTTACATAATTAGGCCATTGGCCATTTGTTGGTAAAGTGGCTGTTCCACTGGATGTCATAAGGTGAATGCACCAATTTGTAAGTCGCTCTGGATAAGAGCGTCTGCTAAATGACTTAAATGTAAATGTAAAGTACCCAACTGCCATACATAAAGATACCTTAATAGAACATGACTCAAGTAAAAGTGAAAGTCATCCAATAAAATACTACTTGAGTAAAAGTATTTGATTTTAAATATACTTAAATATCAAAAGTAAAAGTATAAATAACGTCACATCTGGTTCACCTGTCCTAGTGATTGTCTCCACCCCCTCCAGTTGTTGCTTATTATTCCCCTGTGTGTATATCCCTGTTTCCTGTCTCTCTGTGCCAGTTTGTCTTGTTTGCCAAGTCAACCAGCAGTTTTTCTTGCTTCTATTTTTCCCAGTCTCTGTTTATTTCTAGTCCTCCTGGTTTCAACTCGTGTCTGTCCTGACTCCGAACCTGCCTGCCTGACCACTCTGCCTGTCCTGACCACTCTGCCTGTCCTGACTCCGAACCTGCCTGCCTGACCACTCTGCCTGTCCTGACCACTCTGCCTGTCCTGACTCCGAACCTGCCTGCCTGACCACTCTGCCTGTCCTGACCACTCTGCCTGTCCTGACTCCGAACCTGCCTGCCTGACCACTCTGCCTGTTCTGACTCCGAACCTGCATGCCTGACCACTCTGCCTGTCCTGACTCCGAACCTGCCTGCCTGACCACTCTGCCTGTTCTGACTCCGAACCTGCCTGCCTGACCACTCTGCCTGTCCTGACTCCGAACCTACCTGCCTGCCTGACCACTCTGCCTGTTCTGAATCCGAACCTGCCTGCCTGACCACTCTGCCTGTCCTGACTCCAAACCTGCCTGCCTGACCACTCTGCCTGTCCTGACTCCGAACCTGCCTGCCTGACCACTCTGCCTGTCCTGACTCCGAACCTGCCTGCCTGACCACTCTGCCTGTCCTGACCACTCTGCCTGTCCTGACTCCGAACCTGCCTGCTTGACCACTCTGCCTGTTCTGCCTCCGAACCTGCCTGCCTGACCACTCTGCCTGTTCTGACTCCGAACCTGCCTGCCTGACCACTCTGCCTGTCCTGACTCCGAACCTGCCTGCCTGACCACTCTGCCTGTCCTGACTCCGAACCTGCCTGCCTGACCACTCTGCCTGTCCTAAGTCCGAACCTGCCTGTCCTGACCACTCTGCCTGTTCTGACCACTCTACCTGTCCTGACCACTCTGCCTGTTCTGACCACTCTGCCTGTCCTGACTCCGAACCTGCCTGTCCTGACCACTCTGCCTGTTCTGACCACTCTGCCTGTTCTGACCACTCTGCCTGTTCTGACCACTCTGCCTGCCTGACCACTCTGCCTGTCCTGACCACTCTGCCTGTTCTGACCACTCTGCCTGTTCTGACCACTCTACCTGTCCTGACCACTCTGCCTGTTCTGACCACTCTGCCTGTTCTGACCACTCTACCTGTCCTGACCACTCTGCCTGTCCTGACCACTCTGCCTGTTCTGACCACTCTGCCTGTTCTGACCACTCTGCCTGCCTGACCACTCTGCCTGTTCTGACTACCAGCCTGCTTATCCCGTTGTAATGTTTTTGGTCTCAGATCTGGTTTATGACCCCTGCCTGGCCTCGAGACTGCCTATCGTCTGGTACTGTTTGGACTCTGACCTGGTTTCTGACCCCTGCCTGGCCTCGAGACTGCCTATCGTCTGGTACTGTTTGGACTCTGACCTGGTTTCTGACCCCTGCCTGGCCTCGAGACTGCCTATCGTCTGGTACTGTTTTGACTCTGACCTGGTTTATGAACTCTCGCCTGTCCCATACCTGCCATTGCCTACTCCCTTTGTTATAATAAATATCGGAGCTCTACCATTCAGTGACACGGACACAGTGCCTTATGAAAGTATTCATACCCCTTGATTACTCTACATTTTATTGTGTTACAGCCTGAATTCAAAATGGATTATATTATTTCTCACCCATGAATGTTCGGAACTAAACACTCATGCTCTCTTCTCTTTGGTGTGTGCAATACTGATCTGCTGAATTTCAATGACTGGTGATGCAATACACCATAATGACTAAGTGAAAGCATGGTAAAATATTTTTGGGCACATTTCTTGAAAATGAAATATAAGTATTCACACCCTTGAGTCAATACTTTGTAGAAGCACCTTTGGCGGTGATTACAGCTTTGAGTCATCTTGGGGATGATATCCTCCCATTCTTCCTTGCAAATGTTCTCAAGCTCTGTTAAGTAAGATGGGTAGTGGTGGTGAACAGCAATCTTCAGGTCCTTTCCACAGATTTTCAATTGGATTCTAATCTGGGCTTCGATTGGGCCACTCAAGGACTTTTACACTTCGGTTCATTTAGGTTAGGCTATTTGATCGGAGAAACCTTCATAATAAATCAAAAAGTTTGTCTCATTACATTGTCATACATTTGATCTCCAGCCTGTGGGCTACAGAAGTGGCCACATACTCTTTCTACCATACCCTATATCTGCTACATGATTTATGTTCCATAAATATTTTTGACGGAATGTTGGTGGAGCGCTGCAGAGTTGCGTCCTCTCCAACAGCACCCTGAAAGGCGTGCTGGGAGTGGACAAGAAATATTTTGCGTCCCTGTGAGCGGTATCAGTGCTCACCTAAAAAGCCCATATGTCACTGGTTGAGAGAAATTGTAATTGTTTTTGGGCAGAATTATGTGAGGTTTTATGTGTTGTCTTGGCAGAAAATGTCACCATAGGCAGTAGCCTAATCCTGACCAATGAGCAGGCCCGGCCCTGGCCTCATCACAATTCTATTTCAGAGCTCTGGGGCAGCACGGTAGACTAGTGGTTAGAGCGTTGGGCTAGTAACCGAAAGGTCGCAAGTTCAAATCCATGAGCTGACAAGGTACAAATCTGTCGTTCTGCCACTGTTCCTAGGCCGTCATTGAAAATAAGAGTGTGTTCTTAACTGACTTGCCTAGTTAAATGAAGGTCAAATGAAACTCTATATGCAGTTCCTTGGACCTCATGGTATGGTTTCAGCACTGTCAACTGTGGGACCTTTTATAAACAGGTGTGCTTCTTTCTAAACATGTCCAAACAATTGAAATGGACAGAGGTTGACTCCAATCAAGGGTGAGCAAAGGAAATTGGATGCGCCTGAACTCAATCTGGAGTGTAACAGTAGGGGGTGTGAATACTGAATACTTATGTAAATGAGATATGGCTGTATTAAATTTTTTCACAAATTAGCAAACATTTCTAAAAACATGTTTTCGGTTGTCATTTATGGGTCACTGTGTGTAGATGGGTGAGAAAAACAATCTATATTAAACATTCGAATTCAAGCTGTAACTTAATAAAATGTGGAATAAGTCAAGGGGTACAAATGCTTTCTGAAGGCACTGTCAGCAACTGCAGTAGCCTAGGTCTATAGCCATAAGAACTTCTGAAAACCACTACTGCTCATCGGTCATTGTGTCACTCAATGCTGGTGGTGTATTGCTATCATCTTTAGGTGCGGGAGTGGTAAAAAAGCACATTATGCCATCATTTCTCAATCGAAGTTTGTACCGACAGATGTAGCCTATTGAATATCATTATAGAATATGCATGAAATGCATCCTCCAATTGCATAGTCTGCCTATGCTCACACATATTGTTTCGAGCAACTCTCATTTGTCACTGTCAATCGAGGAATGAGAATTGTTTACGTTTTACCAGTGAAATGTCCAAACGGCATCTGCATGCCAATCATTTGATCTCGGTGTCATGGGAATATGGATTCAGATCTTCTTGAATGACTGTTTATTGAGCGAATTAGAGCAGATGGCGTTAACTAACTATGAGCCTTTCTTGTATTTGGTTTCAATCAAAGCATATGTCCTGCCTAGTGATGCGCACAGTTGAGTTTTGGACGCATGAGAAGAGAAATGTAACTACTCAGTCTCCCATCCTAAAATCTCACTAGGAATGAGTAGGTGTTTTTGGTGTAACAGTAACGTTGTGTGCCTACTATGCTATTAGGCAGGTATTCGGTTCTGTTTTGTAAAATACTCATCATTATGTGAAATAGTTTTACCAGCTCTGTGTATTCTCAAATTGCGCCGCTCCCTCTCCCTCGGTTAGCACTACAACCCTGCTCATAGCCTCTTGCTAATGAGGGTGGTTAACCCTAGTTTCTCTGTTCTATTTCTTCATCTGTTTATGTTGGGGGGCATGAAGGAAAACACTAAACGGTTCCATGTGTGTGTGTGTGTGTGTGTGTTTCAGAGGGGAACAGTGTGCCCCTGTCTAATTTGGGTTTGGCCGTAATTTGGGTTTGGCCCAGCAGGAACTGTTGAGGTTTGGACGTCATACCAACCAAAGTACCTTATAGAACACAGTGGAACTATTATTGGGCACCGATGATACTATGTGCCAACTACCATCGTATGCCTATTTGCCTATCATAGCAAAGTGGGACTATTATTGGGCACTGATGATACTATGTGCCAACTACCATCGTATGCCTATTTGCCTATTTGGCTCTCATACCCGCCCAACCAAACTAACAGGATTTAAGCTCTATCAGGGAAATAGAGCAGAACTAGCTAGGCTCTGAATTCACAATCCGAAAAATAGGGGTGAAAGTAATGGGTGAAAGATGGATCTTAGTGGTACGAAGCCTTCAGGAAACTCACACCAGAGTATTTGCTGGTAAGGCTGGTTGCGATGGGTGGCTACATCCATCCTGAGACCCTGTCTGTACTGTAGTCAAATTAAGGCGAGTAACCTCTGTTTTTGTTTCCATCTCTTATCAGCCGCTTCTTCCTGCATCTCTGAAGAAGAACATAACAAGGTGGCGGTATAACAAGAAATCTCAGACTTGTTCTTTTAGCACCACATTGTATCTCATTCTAGTGGAACAGTATGTTAAACAAGACGCTGTGTAGATAAAGACACGAGTCGCTTCGATGCCTACGGCAGCAGCAGTGAACCCAGCAATCCAGTAGGCTGCTATCTCATGCCCCTATCGATACATTGTTGGACTTCAGTGCATGTAGAACATGCCAAGATTGCGGACAGAAGGGAAATGCGGACTACTGCTGCGCATGCAGCAACATCCATGCAAGCTCGAAGGATCAGGCAGGTTTGCGAGGCTAATAAATCCACACTCTTGGGACAATCAGAGCATCCTCCACCCTTTTATTCACTCAACTTCCAGTTATCAACATTGATTGATGTGTGAATTGACACACCATGTTAAGATAATCAATGATCTCAGTTTAATCATTGTACTTCCCTACCCATCAACAGCCTTTTATGACAAACAAACACTACTTTTCAGCAAGGTCATCATGTCAACCAATAGCAGTCTAGGATCAGGTTATGGTTCAGTTAACACAACATCACTCCATGTTCCCGACTCATGTATGTTTTCTTACAAATGAGTTACTGAAAAGGGGAAGTTTGATAAGGCTCAGAGATGGAAACAGCAATAGTCACTATGATTTGTAACTCCCAACAAGCCATACAGTGACTATGTGTTTACTTATCCTAAAGTGTCTGTTGGTAGAAAATGTTCTGTACTAGGCGGGTGGGTGTGTGTCACAGGAGGCTGCTGAGGGGAGGACGAGTCATAATAATGGCCGTAACGGAGCAAATGGAATGGCATCAAACACCTGGAGACCATGTGTTTGATGTATTTGTTACGAGTCATTCTCCACAATTAATGCGCCACCAACCTCCTGTGGTGCAAAAAATATCTGTGTCAGTGAGTCAGACACCAAAGCCTATAATCCAAACTATAGGTTGTTGTAATGTTGCATTACTCTGCTCTGCCCTAAACAGAATACACTATGTGTCACGCCCTGATCTGTTTCACCTGTCCTTGTGATTATCTCCACCCCACTCCAGGTGTCGCTGATTTTCCCCAGTGTATTTATCCCTGTGTTTCTTGTCTCTCTGTGCCAGTTGGTCTTGTATGTTTCCAAGTGGCGGTTTTCCTGTTCTGCTTTTTGCATTCTCCCTTTTCTAGTCCTCCTGATTTTAACCCTTGCCTGTTTCTGGACTTTGTATCCACCTGCCTGACCATTCTGTCTGCCTTGACAATGAGCCTGTCTGCCACTCTGTACCTCCTGGACTCTGATCTGGTTTTGACCTTTTGCCTGTCCATGAACTCTTGCCTTCTCCTTTTGGATTAATGAACATTGTAAGACTCCAACCATCTGCCTCCTGTGTCTGCATCTGGGTACATTTACATTACATTTAAGTCATTTAGCAGACGCTCTTATCCAGAGCGACTTACAAATTGGTGCATTCACCTTATGACATCCAGTGGAACAGTCACTTTACAATAGTGCATCTAAATCTTAAAGGGGGGGGGTGAGAGGGATTACTTATCCTATCCTAGGTATTCCTTAAAGAGGTGGGGTTTCAGGTGTCTCCGGAAGGTGGTGATTGACTCCGCTGTCCTGGCGTCGTGAGGGAGTTTGTTCCACCATTGGGGGGCCAGAGCAGCGAACAGTTTTGACTGGGCTGAGCGGGAGCTGTACTTCCTCAGTGGTAGGGAGGCGAGCAGGCCAGAGGTGGATGAACGCAGTGCCCTTGTTTGGGTGTAGGGCCTGATCAGAGCCTGGAGGTACTGAGGTGCCGTTCCCCTCACAGCTCCGTAGGCAAGCACCATGGTCTTGTAGCGGATGCGAGCTTCAACTGGAAGCCAGTGGAGAGAGCGGAGGAGCGGGGTGACGTGAGAGAACTTGGGAAGGTTGAACACCAGACGGGCTGCGGCGTTCTGGATGAGTTGTAGGGGTTTAATGGCACAGGCAGGGAGCCCAGCCATCAGCGAGTTGCAGTAATCCAGACGGGAGATGACAAGTGCCTGGATTAGGACCTGCGCCGCTTCCTGTGTGAGGCAGGGTCGTACTCTGCGGATGTTGTAGAGCATGAACCTACAGGAACGGGCCACCGCCTTGATGTTAGTTGAGAACGACAGGGTGTTGTCCAGGATCACGCCAAGGTTCTTAGCGCTCTGGGAGGAGGACACAATGGAGTTGTCAACCGTGATGGCGAGATCATGGAACGGGCAGTCCTTCCCCGGGAGGAAGAGCAGCTCCGTCTTGCCGAGGTTCAGCTTGAGGTGGTGATCCGTCATCCACACTGATATGTCTGCCAGACATGCAGAGATGCGATTCGCCACCTGGTCATCAGAAGGGGAAAGGAGAAGATTAATTGTGTCGTCTGCATAGCAATGATAGGAGAGACCATGTGAGGTTATGACAGAGCCAAGTGACTTGGTGTATAGCGAGAATAGGAGAGGGCCTAGAACAGAGCCCTGGGGGACACCAGTGGTGAGAGTGCGTGGTGAGGAGACAGATTCTCGCCACGCCACCTGGTAGGAGCGACCTGTCAGGTATGACGCAATCCAAGCGTGGGCCGCGCCGGAGATGCCCAACTCGGAGAGGGTGGAGAGGAGGATCTGATGGTTCACAGTATCGAAGGCAGCCGATAGATCTAGAAGGATGAGAGCAGAGGAGAGAGAGTTAGCTTTAGCAGTGCGGAGCGCCTCCGTGATACAGAGGAGAGCAGTCTCAGTTGAATGACTAGTCTTGAAACCTGACTGATTTGAATCAAGAAGGTCATTCAGAGAGAGATAGCGGGAGAGCTGGCCAAGGACGGCACGTTCAAGAGGTCTCACCTTGTGCCTTGATTCTATGTTCATGATGTGTTTGAGATACTATGCATTGAATGACTGGAGGAAAATGATCAGTGTGTGTGTGTGTGTGTGTGTGTGTGTGTGTGTGTGTGTGTGTGTGTGTGTGTGTGTATATATATACAAACTCAGCAAAAGAAGAAACGTCCCTTTTTCAGGACCCTGTCTTTAAACGATAATTCATAAGAATCGAAATAACTACACAGATCTTCATTATAAAGGGTTTAAACACTGTTTCCCATGCATGTTCAATGAACCATAAGCAATTAATCAACAGACGGTAGGCAATTGAGGTCACAGTTATGAAAACTTAGGACACTAAAGAGGCCTTTCTACTGACTCTGGAAAAACACCAAAAGAAAGATGCCCAGGGTCCCTGCTCATCTGCGTGAACGTGCCTTTGACATGCTGCAAGGAGGCACGAGGACTACAGATGTTGTCGGGGCAATAAATTGCAATGTCTGTCCTGTGAGACGCCTAAGACAGCACCACAGGGAGACAGGATTGACAGCTGATCATCCTTGCAGTAGCAGACCATGTGTAACAACATCTGTACAGGATCGGTACATCCGAACATCACACCTGCGGGACAGGTACAGGAAGGTAACAGCAACTTCCTCGAGTTACACCATGAACGCACAATCCCTCCATCAGTGCTTAGACTGTCCGCAATAGGCTAATAGAGGATGGATTGAGGGCTTGTAGGCCTGTTGTAAGTCAGGTCCTCACCAGACATCACAGGCAACAACGTCGCCTATGGGCATAAACTCACTGTCGCTGGACCAGACAGGACTGGCAAAAAGTGTTCTTCACTGACAAGTTGCGGTTTTGTCTCACCAGGGGTGATGGTCGGATTTGCGTTTATCATCGAAGGAATGAGCGTTATACCGAGGCCTGTACTCTGGAGCGAGATCGATTTGGAGGTGGAGGGTCCGTCATGGTCTGGGGCGGTGTGTCACAGCATCATCGGACCGAGCTTGTTGTCATTGTAGGCAATCTCAACCCTGTGCATTACAGGGAAGACATCCTTCTCCCTCATGTGGTACCCTTCCAGCAGGCTCATCCTGACATGACCCTCCAGCATGACAATACTACCAGCCATACTGCTCGTTCTGTGTGTTATTTCCTAGCAAGACAGGAATGTCAGTGTTATGCCATGCCAGCGAAGAGCCTGGATCTCAATCCCATTGAGCACGTCTGGGACCTGTTGGATTGGAGGGTGAGAGAAGGGGCCATACCCCCCAGAAATGTCTGGGAACTTGCAGGTGCCTTGGTGGAAGAGTGGGGTAACATCTCACAGCAAGAACTGGCAAATCTGGTGCAGTCCATGAGGAGATGCACTGCAGTACATAATGCAGCTGGTGGCCACTCCAGATACTGACTGTTACTTTTGATTTTGTTCAGGGACACATTATTCCATTTCTGTTAGTCACTTGTCTGTGGAATTTGTTCAGTTTATGTCTCAGTTGTTGAATCTTGTTATGTTCATACAAATATTTACACATGTTAAGTTTTCTGAAAATAAACGCAGTTGACAGTGAAAGTATGTTTCTTTTTTTGCTGAGTTTACATTTACACTACTGTTCAAAGGTTTCCTTGTTTTTGAAAGAAAAGCAATTTTTTGGTCCATTAAAATAACATCAAATTGATCAGAAATACAGCGTAGACATTGTTAATGTTGTAAATGACTATTGTAGCTTGAAATGGCTGATTCTTTATGGAATATTTACTTAGCGTACGGTGGCCCATTGTCTCCAACCATCACTCCTGTGTTCCAATGGCACGTTGTGTTAGCTAATCCAAGTTTATAATTTTAAAAGGCCAATTAATCATTAGAAAACACTTTTGCAATTATTTTAGCACAACTGAAAGCTGTTGTTCTGATTAAAGAAGCAATAAAACTTACCCTCCCAGGCCCACCCATGGCGGTGGCGCTGCCAAGTCATGTGAAATCCATAGATTAGGGCCTAATTCATTGATTTCAATTGACTGATTTCATTATACGAACCTCAACTCAGTAAAATCGTTCAAATTGTCGCATGTTGTGTTTATATTTTTGTTTACTATATTCAGTATCTGTCAAAGTTTAGACACATCTACTCATTCAAGGGTTTTCCTCTATTTAAAAAAAATTCTACATTGTAGAATAATGGTGAAGTCATAAAAACTATGAAATAACACATATGGAATCATGTAGTAACAGAAAAAGTGTTAAACAAATCAAAATATATTTTAGATTTTAGATTCTTGAAAGTAGCCACCCTTTGTCTTGACAGCTTTGCACACACTTGGCATACTCTCTCAACCATCTTCATGAAGAATGCTTTTCCAACAGTATTGAAGGAGTTCCCACATATTCTTAGCACTTGTTGGCTGTTTTTCCTTCAATCTGCGGTCCAACTCATCCCAAACCATCTCAATTGGGTTGAGGTAGGGTGATTGTGGAGGCCAGGTCATCTGATGCAGCACTCCATCACACTCCTTCTTGGTCAAATAGCCCTTACACAACCTGGAGGTGTGTTTTGGGTCATTGTCCTGTTGAAAAACAATGACAGTCCCACTAAGTGCAAACCAGATGGGATGGCGTGGTAGCGATCCTGGTTAAGTGTGCTGTGAATTCTAAATAAATCACAGTGTCACCAGCAAAGCACACCCACACCATCACACCTCATCCATGCTTCACAGTGGGAAGTATGGGTTTGAGCAAGAATTTGTTTTTCCCCACAAAAAGGCTTTATTACAGACATAAATACTCCTCAGTTTCATCAGCTGTTTATATTTTTGTTCAATATATAAATATGTATATGTGTGTGTTATATTTGACACCTCAGTTAAACCTATACTTCATTTGGAGAGTGGTTAGAGAGAAATGGGTTAGAAATGTATTGGTGTCACACGCCTATGTTGATCAGCCAACCCAATCCCAGAGTCCTCCTGTGATATAATTACAGTAGTACAGGACATTGGTATTGAGTGACCCAGGCTTCCACTGACACAAATTATGCCTCTGACCACCAAGGTCTGTTGAAGATAAGAGTGCAAGTCGGGTTACCAGGTAGCCATGCAGGATAACCTAGTAATCAGAAAGGTTTGTCGGTAGTGAGTGTGCCTGTGTGTCCATGTGCCCGTGTGTTTTTTTTTCATGTTTGTGTGGGTGTGTGTGTGTGCGCGTCCCCTCCACCCCTTAAAAACTAGTCTCAGTCAGTTTCTACATTGACTTCAGGGATAAAAATGCCCAGTCCCAGTCCAAGGGATGATATTTGAGATGTCTTTCTTAAAGAAAACAAAAAGGTTCCCGCTCGCCCCACCGAACATTCCATTCAGCAGAATACCAAGTTCCCAGAACTTCCTTATCCCTTCCCAAAAGGAAATGTTATTTTGCTTCCTGAGGAATGAGCGTAAAAGCAGATATTTAAACCATTGTTTCACAACACTTTTTGTCATGTTTTTATGTTAGGCCTATTGGTCCAAAACATTCAAAAGGACCCTAAAAACACTCAACACGCAACCTCAGAAGATGGTGTTATCTCATATTTAACAGTCAGAGGGTGTTATCTTTGTTACGGTTCCCGATATCGTTCGTACACACTCAAACCCCACTTAGTTGCACACCCGTCTCTGGCCTGCATCCAAGATGGCCGCCTTTGAAGGGTATTTACTGTAAGCTCTGTTATGGAAAACTACTTCCTCAGGATGTCGCTATGCTTTTTGCACCCTGGCTGTGTTCTGTGTGTTGTAACCTACTATTGTATTACTGTACGTGCATATATCACAGGCAGGCTCATTGAAATGTTTACTTCTGGGAATAGCAAGGGGCCTCTGTTGTTTTGTTTATTGCTGCGTTCGCAAACCCAACAAGGAAGTGGGACTTTACAACATACGACTGGGAAAAATCTACTTGAACAGCCCTCCAATTGGTAATTACTAGTGGAAGCTCATCTTTCATCCTGAGCTCCCACTTCTCCACATAATGATCTCTGACATTACCTACTAAGGAAAGCAATTTCGGCAGTTAAATGCAACAACAAAACATTATTTATAAAAAGCCATCTATTAATATGTTTTTTTGAACTCTATAATTTGTTTACAAGCATGATAGCTGTACTTTTAGTTTATGGTTTTTAGTTTAGCCAATGAGCATTTCTCAATTAGTTCAAAGCATGTGAATGCATCCAACTGGTATATAGGACTTCACAACTGGTAAATTCACACCTCCCTCTTGGAAACAAACACAGCATTACTAACACAATCATATGGGCCCCTGTGAGGCTAGTGGGAGGAGCTATAGGATGATGGGCTCATTGTAATGGCTGGAATGGAATATAAATAAATAAATAAATACCACATTTGACTCAGTTCAATTTATTCCATTCCAGCCACTATAATGAGTCCGTCCTCCTATAGGTCCTCCCACCAGCCTCTGAGTAAATCTA
The DNA here is from genome assembly GCF_021184085.1 of Oncorhynchus gorbuscha. NCBI lineage: Eukaryota > Metazoa > Chordata > Actinopteri > Salmoniformes > Salmonidae > Oncorhynchus > Oncorhynchus gorbuscha. The sequence goes on from NC_060193.1 coordinate 21,381,506, forward strand.
ATCTAATCAAATTTTATTGGTCACATACACATTTTTAGCAGATGTTATTGTGGGTGTAGTGAAATGCTTGTGTTCACAGTGCAGTAGTATCTAACCATTCTCAACAATACACACAAATCTAAAAGTACATGAATGGAATTAAGAAATATATAAATATTAGGATGAGCAATGTAGGCGTGGCATTGACTAAAATACAATAGAACAGAATACAGTATATACATATGAAAGGAGTAAAGCAGTATGTAAACATTATTAAAGTGACCAGTGATTCCATGTATATGTATATGGGGCAGCAGCCTCCAAGATGCAGGGTTGAGTAACCAGGTGGTAGCCGGCTAGTGATGGCTATTTAACAGTCTGATAGCCTTGAGATAGAATATGTTTTTCAGTCCCTGCTTTGATGCACCTGTACTGACCTCGACTTCTGGATGATAGAGGGGTGAACAGGCCGTGGCTCGGATGGTTAATGTCCTTGATGATCTTTTTGGCCTTCCTGTGACATCGGGTGCTGTAGGTGTCGTAGAGGGCAGGCAGTGTGCCCCTGGTGATGCATTGGGCAGACCGCACCACCCTCTGGAGAGCCCTGCGGTTGTGGGCGGTGCAGTTGCCGTACCAGGCGGTGATACAGCCCAACAGGATGCTGTCAATTGTGCATCTGTAAAGTTTTGAGGGTCTTAGGGGGCAAGCAGAATTTCTCCAACCTCCTGAGGTTGAAGAGGCGCTATTGCACCTTCTTCACCACACTCTGTGTGGGTGGACCATTTCAGATTGTCAGTGATTTGTACGCCGAGGAACTTGAAGCTTTCCACCTTTTGCACCGTGGTCCTGTCGATGTGGATAGTGGTCAACTCCCTCTGCTGTTTCCTGAAGTCCACAATCAGCTCCTTCATTTTGTTGACATTGAGGGAGAGGTTATATTCCTGCCACCATTCCGCCAGGGCCCTCACCTGCTCCCTGTATGCTGTCTCATTGTTGGTAAGCAGGCCTACTACTGTTGTGTCGTCTGCAAACTTGATGATTGAGTTGGAGGTGTGCCTGGCCACGCAGTCATGCGGGAACAGGGAGTACAGGAGGGGGCTGAACACGCACCCTTGTGGGACCCTGTGTTGAGGATCAGCAAAGTGGAGGTGTTGTAAACATTTCTTGAAAATGTTGCAGCTAGTGGCAAAACTGGTAACTTCACTTCACATTGTAAAACTGTAGGCCTGTCTTAGTTCCTATATTCTTGAAAAATACTTTTATTCAAGTCATATACTGTATACACATTCATTAATATGTTTATATATACATGCTGACAACAATTTACAGTTGTGCCTTTTGTTTTCAATGGCAACAAATTCAGATGCATGTCCACATTATCTGTAAAGACATTTTGCATTCTTTGAGATATTCTTCACTTCGTGCCTTATGTGGAGGTGGAGCCAGACTATATATAGGCTAGGCCTGTCAAGGCAGTATGGGTGACACAGACGTTTATCAAATAATTATTGGAAGAAGGCCTAGTCTTAATTTCTATACAGCCAATTCAATAGAACCTTGGCCTGTTCAATGGCAGAATTTTAGCAACAAATACTTTGTGGAAATGGCCCTGGATTCATGATCAGATTTACCAAACAGGACTCACTGGGTTATTGTTTCATTTTCTCTCTGAAAGTCCAGTGTGTCAGACAGGAAGTGACCTGACCTTCTTGAGCTGTGAAGGCGGGCTAAAATAAACATTTTTCATTGCCTCGCACCCTATAGTAGGCTACTGGAGTGACACACGTGACACGGCGACTACACATTTCCTAATACGGTTTACAGATGAGAGTTTAAAGTCTGCGGAGGAGAATGAGTAACCAGTGTGTGAGATTATGTCAGCTTTTTTTCTTCTCTATTTAGCCTATGTTCTCTTCGTCTTGAGACAGGGTTACATCAGGCTCATGACGATCTAATTTCCACCCAGACTACCAGACAAGGTGGTGACTGTTTTTAAGAGGGGGAGTTGCAACATTTGAATAGAATAGGCTAGACTAGATTAGACTGTAATTTGAGGAGGGGTTTAAGGGGAATTCCTTCACATGAAATCCATTTCTTTGTAATAGGCCTGCAGTAGAAATCCCTTGTTTTTTTGTTTTTATACACTCTGTTACTTCATGGTCTACTCTACTGCGCTGTCCTGATCTGCCCTGAACAAGTCGTCATCTATTAAATAACATTCCAAATAATAAACTATTACATTTCCCATCGGTCTATGGTAGCCTAACTCTGGTAGGAGCAGTTTTATTGAGAGAGAGACTCTTGTTATGTAACAGCCTTGAGCAGAATAAACCATAATGGTCCTTTAATGGGTTCATTTGTGGCCATTCAATTGTATGAGAAGAACTGCCAGCCTACACAGATACACACACCAGAAGGCCTCTAGAATGGTTCCCTTATCACAATGCTCCTATGTTCCCACAGTGGGCTATGTTGTTCCAGACCATGCTATTGATCCAGAAATATACTTATGGCACAGTAGGCCAGTCTATATTTAGGGCCAGGAGTTTCTCTCGTGGACCACATGACCAGACCAGGAAGGAAACAGTCTAGGCAAAGAAGAAGGGTCCAGAGTTGTTCCTGGTGAGGGCACATGGTCAGGAAAAACACCTGAATTTGCAGTTCTGCTTCCTGGACAACGAAAAACACCTTTTTCTAAAGCATTTTATGGTGGGTGGCCGTTGACTACCTACTGTATAGTTGTATTTAATTCGTTATGAGTTATTATAAAGTGCTATGGGTAATTCAACCAGGATCCACTCTATAACAATTGCCACTGCTTTCCAGGGGATGCTATTATCCAGAGTTATATAACCAAAATTGGATGGAAGGAATACACAGGGGCAAGGGTAAAAATGATGTATCTATCAACCTTTCATTTGGGCTAACTTATTGCTGCACTCTCTTTGGCCATTGTTAGATGTATGTTATGACGAGGTTTAGTGATGGTGGTGATGACTGAAATGTCATGAAAATACTCCTCACAGCCCAATCATGGTAGACTAAACAGGAAAAGGAGGCAGCTTCCTGTGTTGGCCTAGAAGGGCTCCCATGTTATTTGTGAGCGCATCAAGTCACAACACCAGACCATTCAAATAGAACAAGAAAAATCTCTTGGAAGTCAAGATGCCCATTACAAGACTAAACATCATATGTTATTTCTGCTCAGTGAAATCAAGAATGACTATGGATGTAATTAGATAAATAGGTTTCGTTCTCTAACTAAATGAAAGCTTCTGTGCCCATATTCACAAAGAGTCCCAGAGCAGGGGTACTATTAGGATCATTGTGCTTTAAAAGGCTAAACTGATCCTAGATCAGTGCTATTAGGATCATTGTGCTTTAAAAGGCTAAACTGATCCTAGATCAGCACGCCTACATGGCCCCAGGGCTTGGTAAGCAGTTTCAGCTCTGTGTAGACTACATTAGTGCCCCCAACCACCAAATGTCCTGTTTTGAACAATGCCCAAAATAAGTGACTTCTACAAGGGACGGTATGTGTAATGTGCACCTTGATTATGGGTGCCTTGAGTGAGTGCACTCATTTAGTGGATTTGGCAAGGTTAAGAATAAAACCTAAAAAATGTAACCTAAAATCGTTTTCCCACATTGACATTCAATGGTTTGACATTCAGGAAGCCCCAATGTTTCCAAAACACTTCATTAGAAGTGTTAAAAATGTCAACCTTATATAATGGTTGGTGGGTAGTTGACATTTGGCACAGTATAAGTGTCGCTTATGAAACACTGAGGATGATGTCATCTTTACAAATCTCAGAGGAATTCATTATTTGGGTTTTTAAAATATCTACACACCTGGTTCTGTACATAGACAGAATATAATAAACAGATGCACACCAATTCCAACATACATCAGTGACATCACGTGCTCAAAACCACATATTCCCACCGCATTCCGTTTGTCTCACTCCAACATTTTCTCTCATTCTTCATACCTTGGGCGTTTCCATTGTTTGTAACATTCAATGGCATATGGCTGAAATCACACTATTCTATTTATCTGTCTCTATGCAATATGGCTCAAATTGCGCTATTCTATTTCTCTCTCTCTCTATGCCACAGGGCTGAAATCGCGCTATTCTATTTATTTGTCTCTATGCCATATGGCTGAAATCGCGCTATTCTATTTATCTGTCTCTATGACATATGGCTGAAATCGCACTATTCTGTTTATCTGTCTCTATGACATATGGCTGAAATTGCGCTATTCTATTTATCTGGCTCTATGCCATATGGCTGAAATTGTGCTATTCTATTTAATCTATCTCTATGCCATATGGCTGAAATCGCACTATTCTATTTATCTGTCTCTATGCCATATGGCTGAAATTGCGCTATTCTATTTATCTGTCTCTATTTCATATGGCTGAAATCACGCTATTCTATTTATCTGTCTCTATGCCAAATGGCTGAAATCGCACTATTCTATTTCTCTGTAGCAACATTTTTTCAATATTTAAATGCATTTGATACATCTACCGTCTTAATGATGGAGGATAATTTTATTTCCTGTTTTTAAGTACATTTTCTTCCCAAAATGAGTGACGAGAAAAGTAGGGCTATGGTCCAACCCATTGGCGCCGACAGAGATGGACCCCTCGCTTCGCGTTCCTAGGAAACTATGCAGTATTTTGTTTTTTCATGTGTTATTTCTTACATTGTTACCGCAGGAAATCTTAAGTTTTATTACATACAGCCGGAAGAAACTATTGGATATAAGAGCGAAGTCAACTCACCAACATTACGACCAGGAATTCGGCTTTCCCGAAGCGGATCCTCTGTTTGGTCCACCACCAGGGACAATGGATCGGATTCCAGCCGGCGACCTAAAACAACGGCGCCGCAGAAGGGGCAGACGGAGCAGTCTTCTGGTCAGGCTCTGTAGACGAGCACATCGCGCACCGCTCCCGAGCATACTACTCGCAAATGTCCAGTCTCTTGACAACAAGATAGACCAAATCCGAGCAAGGGTTGCCTTACAGAGAGAGATCAGAGATTGTAACGTTCTTGGTTTCATGGAAACATGGCTCACTCGGGATACGTTATCAGAGTCGGTGCAGCCACCTGGTTTCTTCACGCATCGCGCCGACAGAAACAAACATCTCTCTGGTAAGAAGAAGGGCGGGGGTATGATTAACAAGACGTGGTGTGATCATAACATCATACAGAAGAAACTCAAGTCCTTTTGTTCACCTGACCTAGAATTCCTTACAATCAAATGCCGACACATTATCTACCAAGAGAATTCTCTTCGATCATAATAACAGTCGTGTATATCCCCCCCAAGCAGACACATTGACGGGCCTGAAAGAACTTCATTGGACTCCAGCTAAACTGGAAACCACATCCTGAGGCTGCATTTATTGTAGCTGGGGATTTTAACAAGGCTAATCTGAAAACAAGGCTCCCTGAATTTTATCAGCATATCGAATGAGCGACTCGGGCTGGCACAACCCTGGATCATTGTTATTCTAACTTCCGCAAAGCATACAAAGCCCTCCCCCGCCTTCCTTTCGGAAAATATGACCACGACTCCATTTTGTTAATCCCAGCCTATAGAAAGAAACTAGTGCTCAGGTCTGTTCAATGCTGGTCCGACCAATCCGATTCCACGCTTCAAGATAGCTGCGATCACATGGACTGGGATATGTTCCGCATAGCATACAGTGCCTTGCGAAAGTATTCGGCCTCCTTGAACTTTGCGACCTTTTGCCACATTTCAGGCTTCAAACATAAAGATATAAAACTGTATTTTTTGTGAAGAATCAACAACAAGTGGGACACAATCATGAAGTGGAACGACATTTATTGGATATTTCAAACTTTTTTAACAAATCAAAAACTGGAAAACTGGGCGTGCAAAATTATTCAGCCCCTTTACTTTCCGTGCAGCAAACTCTCTCCAGAAGTTCAGTGAGGATCTCTGAATGATCCAATGTTGACCTAAATGACTAATGATGATAAATACAATCCACCTGTGTGTAATCAAGTCTCCGTATAAATGCACCTGCACTGTGATAGTCTCAGAAGTATGTTAAAAGCGCAGAGAGCATCATGAAGAACAAGGAACACACCAGGCAGGTCCGAGATACTGTTGTGAAGAAGTTTAAAGCCGGATTTGGATGCAAAAAGATTTCCCAAGCTTTAAACATCCCAAGGAGCACTGTGCAAGCGATAATATTGAAATGGAAGGAGTATCAGACCACTGCAAATCTACCAAGACCTGGCCGTCCCTCTAAACTTTCAGCTCGTACAAGGAGAAGACTGATCAGAGATGCAGCCAAGAGGCCCAAGGTCACTCTGGATGAACTGCAGAGATCTACAGCTGAGGTGGAAGACTCTGTCCATAGGACAACAATCAGTCGTATATTGCACAAATCTGGCCTTTATGGAAGAGTGGCAAGAATAATAATAATAATAATATATGCCATTTAGCAGACGCTTTTATCCAAAGCGACTTACAGTCATGTGTGCATACATTCTACGTATGGGTGGTCCCGGGGATCGAACCCACTACCCTGGCGTTACAAGCGCCATGCTCAAGCCATTTCTTAAAGATATCCATAAAATGTGTCGTTTAAAGTTTGCCACAAGCCACCTGTGAAACCAAACATGTGGAAGAAGGTGCTCTGGTCAGATGAAACCAAAATGGAACTTTTTGGCAACAATGCAAAACGTTATGTTTGGCGTAAAAGCAACACAGCTCATCACCCTGAACACACAATCCCCACTGTCAAACATGGTGGTGGCAGCATCATGGTTTGGGCCTGATTTTCTTCAGCAGGGACAGGGAAGATGGTTAAAATTGATGGGAAGATGGATGGAGCCAAATACAGGACCATTCTGGAAGAAAACCTGATGGAGTCTGCAAAAGACCTGAGACTGGGACGGAGATTTGTCTTCCAACAAGACAATGATCCAAAACATAAAGCAAAATCTATAATGGAATGGTTCAAAAATAAACATATCCAGGTGTTAGAATGGCCAAGTCAAAGTCCAGACCTGAATCCAATCGAGAATCTGTGGAAAGAACTGAAAACTGCTGTTCACAAATGCTTTCCATCCAACCTCACTGAGCTCGAGCTGTTTTGCAAGGAGGAATGGGAAAAAATGTCAGTCTCTCGATGTGCAAAACTGATAGAGACATACCCCAAGCGACTTACAGCTGTAATCGCAGCAAAAGGTGGCGCTACAAAGTATTAACTTAAGGGGGCTGAATAATTTTGCACGCCCAAGTTTTCAGTTTTTCACTTTTTAAAAAAGTTTGAAATATCCAATAAATGTCATTCCACTTCATGATTGTGTCCCACTTGTTGTTGATTCTTCACAAAAAAAATACAGTTTTATATCTTTATGTTTGAAGCCTGAATGTGGCAAAAGGTCGCAAAGTTCAAGGGGGCCGAATACTTTCGCAAGGCACTGTATATACTGTACTCTATACCATCTACTGCATCTTGCCTATGCCATTCGGCCATCGCTCATCCATATATTTTTCTGTACATATTCTTATTCATTCCTTTACACTTGTGTGTATACGGTAGTTGTTGTGAAATTGTTAGATTACTTGTTATATATTACTGCACTGTCAGAACGAGAAGCACAAGCATTTCGCTACTCTCGCATTAACATCTGCTAACCATTTTTATGTGGAATAAAATTGGATTTGATTTGATATTCCACCGCACCCTCATAATGTATGCCATGTTTTGAAATATGCTGATAGACGGATTAAAAGTCACCTAAAATTGTACAATTTCTGACAGCCAACTTTCTACACTGAACAAAAATATAAACGCAACATGTAAAGTGTTGGTCCCATGTATCATGAGCTGTAGTAAAAGATCCCAGAAAAGTTCCAGTCAAACAAATAAAAGCTTATTTCTCTCAGATTTTGTGCAGAAATTGGTTTACATCCCTGTTAGTGAGCATTTGTCCTTTGACAAGATAATCCATCCACCTGACAAGTGTGGCATATCAAGAAGCTGACTACACGGCGTGATCATTACACAGGAGCACTTTGTGCTGGGGACAATGAAAGACCACTCTAAAATGTGCGGTTTTGTCACACAACAGATGTCTCAAATTTTGAGGGAGCCTGCAATTGCCATGCTGACTGCAGGAATGTCCGCCAGAGCTGTTGAAGGTTAATTGAATGTTAATTTCTCAACGTAAGCCACCTCCAACTTAATTGTAGAGAATGTGGCAGTATGTTCCAACTGGCCTCCCAATGGCCTCATAAACACAGGCTACGTATATGGCGTCCTGTGGGTGAGTGGTTTGCTGATATCAACGTTGCGAACAGTGCCTCATACAGTAGGTGGCGGTGGGGTTATGGTATAGACAGGCGTGTTCCAGTTTCCGCCAATATCCAGCAACTTTGCACAGTCATTGAAGAGTGGGACAACATTCCATAGGCCACAATCAACAGCCTGATCAACTCTATGGGAAGGATATGCGTCGCGCTGCATGAGGCAAATGGTGGCTGACTGGTTTTCTGATCCACGACCCTACCTTTTTAAGGTTTCTATGACTAACAGATGCATATATGTATTACAAATCATGTGAAATCCATAGATTAGGGCCTAATTAATTTATATTTTATGCCTTATACAGTGGGGCAAAAAAGTATTTAGTCAGCCACCAATACTTATTTTCCACCATAATTTGCAAATAAATTCATTAAAAACCCTAATGTGATTTCTGGATTTTTTTTCTCATTTTGTCTGTCATAGTTGAAGTGTACCTATGATGAAAACTACAGGCCTCTCTCATCTTTTTAAGTGGGAGAACTTGCACAATTGGTGGCTGACTAAATACTTTTTTGCCCCACTGTAACTCAGTGTCCCACTGTAACTGTAACTCAGTAAAATCTTTGTTGCATGCTAAGTTTATAACTTTTGGACTTTATAGAACTGTCACGTTCTGACCTTAGTTCCTTTGTTTTTGTCTGTGTTTTAGTATGGTCAGGGCATGAGTTGGGGTGGGCAGTCTATGTTTGTTTTTCTATGGTTTTCTATGTATGGTTCTCAATCAGAGGCAGCTGTCAATTGTTGTCCCTGATTGAGAATCATTCTTAGGTAGCCTGGGTTTCACTTTTGGTTTGTGGGTGTTTGGGCCACATGGTACTGTTTCGTTTTGTTCACATCATTAATGGTTTTGTTCCAGTGTTCAGTTTGTTTATTAAAAAATACATGAAAACTTACCACGCTGCACCTTGGTCCTCCTCTCTATCTCCAGACGACATCCGTTACAAGAACTCCCAGAAGGCATGAATTGTTGAGTCATTGTTAGTTTACACTTAAGATATGACTCTGCCTTGAGTTGTAGAATATTTGTTCTTCTCTCTTTTATAATAAATTCTATACATTAGTTTATACTAGATTAAGCGTTCATATTCGTTAACTGTAATGTCGTTAGTTATGTGCCAAGACACCCACCATCTTGAGCCAACCCATTGTTCCTCGATAGTGCATTTAACAATATGTCTGAAGTAAAAGCCCTGGGTGGCAAGTTGATACAACTAAAAGGTTAAAACCACCCTCACACTTAGGGAGATGTTTTTGCCCATATAATGTATTTTATATTTTTTTTGAAGAATGTCTTCGGTGGGGTAATTGATATTAACGAGAATAACGAAAGTCTATTTTTACTTTAGGATAATTATATAATATTTGTATGATTTTTTTTTGCAGCCGGAAAGTTGAAGGATTCCAAAGTTTAGAATAGAAAAAGCCATTAAACAGCCATTATTGATTGATTTACATATTATAATTTAGTGTATTGTTTTATACTGAACAATATTCTCCAGACTTTTTCTGGTAGGCTACTTTCCATTTTTCTGCAATCCGATTCTGACCTATTATTCATTATGACTTACTCTGTATCCCACGGAAAACTCCCCTTTTTTCTTTCTCTCTGTCTTCTTACTCACTGTTCACAACCGTTTTCTTTACAGTGTTTCCATTTCGAACTGCCTGACATCTCTAAAGTACGTCTATAGAAACCACCAAGGGTGTCGAGCGCGCGTCATCAGAGCAGGGACCAGAGATACTGATGAAAAGTGCTTTTGCTTATGTCGAGTAAAGAAAGTGCTGTCTAGTACGTATTGTGGGCCAAACCGCCTCTCTGGCTTGAATGTATGTATCATTTTTAGACACAAGTCAGGGTAGAATCTTGTAATGACGACTTCGAAGCCTGCCACCCCCTCTTACCCGTTTCCTCCCCGTACTCCTTATTTTTTATTTAACCGTTATTTAACTAGGCAAGTCAGTTAAGAACAAACTTTTTTTTACAATGATGGCCTACCAGGCCAAACCCTAACCCGGACGACGCTGGGCCAATTGTGCACCGCCCTATAGGATTCCCAATCACGGCTGGTTGTGATGCAGCCTGGAATCGAACCAGGGTCTATAGTGACACCTCTAGCACTGAGATGCAGTGCCTTAGACTGCTGTGCCACTCAGGAGCCCCTAAAATGTCCTGGACTGTGAAAACACTCCAATCTATTTATAGCTCCAATCACCAACCCTTTTCTATTTTTAGGGCTTAAGTGACTGAACTTTGTCACTGTTATGGTCCTAATATTTAACCAGGTGAAGATATGCCAAGTGGAAGGGGAATTCAATTACTTTATAACCTACTGAACAGGTAATGGCACTCCAAGTCACCACTAAACATTGTTGATATTTTTATATACTTCATATTTGATACACTTCTTGTGAGAACAAAAACTAATGGCATTGCACTTGTGTTGCAAAAGTTAATGGATGTCTCACCAGACATGGAGAGAAATTTCCCATGCTAGTTGGAGTCCGTTAGAGATTGATGAGATCATTTTATGGGTTTAGCCTATTTCTGGCACTGAAGGAAGTCACATGGCTGTTTTGTGCGTCATCACGAACTGAAGAAAATCTAAAAGAGAAACGGTTCTGTAAAATGTAAGGCTTATTAATTGCCATAATATCATAGACATAATAGCATGTCAAGGAGCACACACGCACGCACGCACGCACGCACGCACGCACGCACACACCCCTGAACTGTAGTTGGGCCTGAAATGAAAGCTGGAATGCTGTTTCTCACAGTAGGCAGTGAGTCTGTCCATTAATCAAATTCACACATTTTGAAATTAATTAACTTTAGGCTAGATTTTCATTCTTTATTTGCACCTAATTTGCGGGTCCTTTGGTGTTACTGGGGGACTGTGCTTCCATGCGAGTTCCAATGGTCACCACCGCCGCTTGGAAGGCACTATTAAGATATTAACAGCCTAGACGTAAACTCGGTTTTAAATCACAACCGTTATCTCCTTTCTGGTTTACTGTACCCAGTGGCGATGTCAGCATGTAAATTTTGGTGGGGCAAACTCAAAAAATGTTTTTTAGATGCATGCCAGCAAAGCCAATAACACAACACAAAACTAAACAATACAGTGATTGCAAGATAACATGACACACGGTGCCCACAACTGTTACGGCCTACATAAAGCTGTCCCAACAGCAGAGCTTTCTTTACAGCAAAATGGAGTGCCTCCTTACCACTGCTACACCTGGCTATCAGCAGCCTTGTCTGGCAGCGAAATGGTTCATTCAGCCTCATTTACTTGCTGCCTTTAAAAAAAAAAAGCTGATTTGGTTGACTTGCACAAATGTTGTTTCTACGGACTATTGAGATGTACAAACTATGGCATAAGGGGACGATGAGTGGATGAGAGGAAATCTGTAATCGATGACGACATTAATGAGCGAGCTAGGACAGACATAGTCAATATAGCTATTTGTTCAGCATGTTTTAAATGTACAGCAGAATTCAGCAGAATACAACAGAATTCAGAACACGGGCCGTTCTTACAGTATTCTCCCTGTACACCAAGTCAGAAACGTAGGATAAATAAAGGGGCATATAAACAGACAATGAAAGCTCTTACAATATTAGATGATTACATTTCTCTAAAAACAGCCTATAGAGTACATGTGCACCACCAAGTCAGAACAGTAGGCTAAGTTATGAGGGGGAAAGGGACCAAATTGTTAGGGTGAGGCAACATACACTTAGTATTACTTTCTTAGCTACAGTATACATATCTCCCTGGCATATTAGATAATTTTGGACTCACCTTGTTGTGCCATGCTCACTTGAACAGGAAGGTGGCGCTGCGGTCCTTGTGTGCAAATTTTGGCATCAAAGTCTGGCATTCTCTGGATGTATGGTGCTTTCAAGACACCCAGATGTCTTGAACTCACTGAAGTCTGTTCCCAGTTGTTTTGAACGCAGTAGAAGTCATGCTGGATTGACAGCATGTCCAATGTAGTCAACCTTTTCTGGCCTGTGGTGTTGCATGTGAATGTTTTTTCCTTTTAAGCTTGGAAAAAAGACTCCAAAACCCAGACTTGGACCAGACACCCACTCCACTGAATAGCAGTCTAGTGATTCCTTTGCAATGTTTATGTCCAATGGCCGATGAGGACAGATACGTTTTACCTATAATTTCTCTTCATATGACAAGGATTGAAAAGGATTTGCCAGTAGATAGTCGACTTGATTCATGATGATGACTGCTTGTCTGGCTTGCTAGCTAAGATTTAGAAAGTATGATGTTATTAACATGATCAGTCCAATCAAAGCTAGCGTAGATATAACGCGATTTGACGTAAATGTATCTGCAGCTAACGACCTTGAGCTTTCTTGGATGGGCACTTCTAATGTAGCTCTATGGCAGCACCCAAGGGGCTGTCACGGATCCCTCTGGAACTGTCATTAAGCAATCCTGGTCCCTATTCCCTGATTAGTAATTGTATAAGTGTGCCCTTGCTTTACCATTGCCTTGTCGATTGTTGTTACACTACTGTCCGTTGGTTCGTGTGAGTACCTGTGCTATGTTTTTTTGGCTTTCATGCCACGTATATTGTGCAGATGATTACAGGTCTCACCCCGTGTGATAATCATTGTGCGATTGTGTATTTATTGCTTTTCTTTCAAAAACAAGGACATTTTTAAGTAACCCCAAACGTTTGGGTAGTGTGTATATATATTTTTTGCTAAACAGGTAGGGCTCAAAACAGTTTCTATCTGTTTCTATCTGCAAAGACATTGAGAGGATGATCATGCTGAGTTTAGCCATGGACCTCGTAATATACACTGAGTGTACAAAACATTATGAACACCCACTCTTTCCATGACAGACTGACCAGGTGAAGGCTATGATCCCTTATTGATGTCACTTGCTGAATCCACTTTAATCAGTGTAGATGAAGGGGAGAGATAGGATAAAGAAGGATTTTTAAGCCTTGAGACAATTGATTGTGTATATGTGCCATACAGAGAGTGAATGGGCAGGACAAAATATTGAAGTGCCTTTGAAAGAGGTATGGTAGTAGGTGCCAGGCGCACCGGTTTATGTCAAGAACTGCAACGCTGTTGGGTTTTTCACACTCAACAGTTACATGTGTGTATCAAGAATAATCCTCCACCCAAACGACATCTAGCCAATTTGACACAAAAGTGCGAAGCATTGGAGTCAACATGGACCAGCATCCCTGGTGGAACGCTTTCGACACCTCCATGCCCCGATCAATTAAGGGTGTTCTGAGGGCAAAAGGGGCGGTCAAAGATTTGCATAACTAACCCAAGATAGACCACATGCTGTCGTTTCCAATGGGAGCAAATGAATCTTAGTGGGCAGAACAAGCAAGGAGTTGGGCAGAGACAAGCACGAGTTAGCGAAATCCTATTGGCACGTTCTAGCATGTATTTGCATATTTCCATTAGGCAATTCCTACTCTGTGAAGTGCACGTGTGCAATAACTCAATTCCCCCTCCACTCCTAAAGAACAACATCTTTTTTTACATCTACAAAACTTAGTCCACTCTGTTCATAACAGATTTTAGTTTTTGAAACCAATTTTTTTATTGAGATGAAATGTTTCATCGATGACAAAATGAGCAGAATGTCAGCCAAAATCCATCTCTTTCCATCTTCTCCCACTTCCAGCCACTGGGTTTCCTCTCATCACCATATTTGGTAGTGAGTGGAAACGTCAACCGGATGCTTCACATTTATACATCAGGTGAAATATCTGGCTTCAACTTAATATTCGGGAAGGGATTTCTTAATGTTTTGTACACTCAGTGTGTAAAGGCAAGGACATGCTTGGAACTTGGTGAACAATGAATGACATTTGCATATAAATATTATGTCAGTATCTACATAGATCTCTATTCTTCGTCATGTGAAATGAAATATTTTGTTTGCAGCTGCAGTTACGTTGTATAAATTATTTTGTCTCGCAAAAGCTAGGCGTATCCTGTTAATCGACAGGCTACAGAAGCCATGGTTGTACAGTTGGAGTGATACAAATGTTTAATCAAACCTGGGCCATGTTCAGTTGCCAAATGTTGTCGAAATACCATGATTAGATTCCTTGTCAGAGAGGCATATTATTTCTATATTACAGATTTCTAATGGAACGTTCCAAAACCTTGTGTCCTGCTGAACGTGCCCCCTGGTATGAGATTATTGTATACAATCTCTCTTATGATTGTCTCAGTGACCCTGCTGGTCATCTATCAACGTTTGAACATCTTGAAGAACAATCTGGCTTTATTGGCCATGTACTCTTACAATCTCCACCTGTCACACAAAGAAGAGCCTGGTTCCTCTCTAGGTTTCTTCCTTGATTCCTGCCTTTCTAGGGAGTTTTACCTAGGCACCCAGCTTCTGCATCTGCATTGCTCTCTGTTTTGGGTTTTAGGCTGGGTTTCTGTATAAGCACTTTGTGACATCTGCTGATGTAATGTCATGTTTTGTCATTGATTATCATGTCTTGTCTCTGTGCTTCCCTTCTATTCGTTTCCCTCTGCTGGTCTTATTAGGTTCTTTCCCTCTTTCTATCCCTCTCTCTCCTCCTCCCTCTCTCCCTCTCTCTATCGTTCCATTCCTGCTCCCAGCTGTTCCTCATTATTCAACCATGCTGGTCATTTATGAACATTTGAACATCTTGGCCACGTTCTGTTATAATCTCCACCCGGCACAGCCAGAAGAGGACTGGCCACCCCACATATGCTCTCTCTAATTCTCTCTTTCTTTCTCTCTCTCGGAGGACCTGAGCCCTAGGACCGTGCCCCAGGACTACCTGACATGATGGCTCCTTGCTGTCCCCAGTCCACCTGACTGTGCTGCTGCTCCAGTTTCAACTGTTCTGCCTTATTATTATTTGACCATGCTGGTCATTTATGAACATTTGAACATCTTGGTCATGTTCTGTTATAATCTCTACCCGGCACAGCCAGAAGAGGACTGGCCACCCCACATAGCCCGGTTCCTCTCTAGGTTTCTTCCTAGGTTTTGGCCTTTCTAGGGAGTTTTTCCTAGCCACCGTGCTTTTACACCTGCATTGTTTGCTGTTTGGGGTTTTAGGCTGGGTTTCTGTACAGCACTTTGAGATATCAGCTGATGTACGAAGGGCTATATAAATACATTTGATTTGATTTGATTTGATTCTCCTAACTACCTCATTTACTCTTTCACACCTGTCCCCTATTTTGCCCTCTGATTAGAGTCCCTATTTCTCCCTCTGTTTTCCGCTTCTGTCCTTGTCGGATCCTTGTTTGATGTTCGCTGTTCTGTGTCCTTGTTCCGCCCTGTCGTGTTTTTGCCTTCTTCAGATGCTGCGTGTGAGCAGGTGTCTATGTCAGCTACGGCCTGTGCCTTCCCGAGGCGACCTGCAGTCTGTGGTCGCATCTCCAGTCGTTCCTCTCTACTGACGAGTGGATTTCAGTTTTTCTGTTTTTGTATTTACCTAAGATACTATCCAGGATTATCGTTTTTGTTTAAGACTGGAATAAATACTCTGTTTCTGTTAAGTCGCTTTTGGGTCCTCATTCACCAGCATAACATGTAAACTTGCCTTTATAAATATATTTGATTTAATTAGCTAAATCAATGTTATTATGTTTGGAATCAATAACACTAATTACATTTTGTTAGGCCTAATGTGAATTGTATGTCCTCATGTGTCCTCAGGAACTGGCTGAAAACGACAAAGTATTCGACCAAATAAAAGTTACACAGAAAGGCAGAATAATTCAACCTCGCTATTAAATTATTTTTCCTGAATCAATGTGCTATTAAATCAGTACTTTCCCCTTCACTCAAGCCCCCTGGTGATGAGTTGAGTTCGAGCTCTGTAAATAGTTTACAACGTTAACCCTTCCTGCCCTGTGCCTTTGTCAACTTTCCCCTCCAGATTTGGAGCAGGATGCATTCTCGAAAAAAAAAACATTATTTCCCAGTATCGTTGCAGAAGTACCCAAACATCAGAGGGTGAGAGAACAACAAACTGTCTTCTCAATCTATCCTCCCCATCATAGTTACCAGGCTGGCTCCATATGTTAGTTCGCTCTCTTTCTGTTACTTAACCGTCAACCGTCAGTGCTGACTCTGCTCTCTTTCTCGGCACTCATTATGTAAGAGGCCTAACATATTTTTATGAGACCACCAGAATGAGAACATTATGCATTTCAACGACAGCCAGTCTCTCTTTTCCTTCCATGACACGTCTCTTTTTCCACATTCAGATCAGAAGCCGCCTGGTTGCCGTTGGCCACCTGGTTAATATTCCTAACAGCAATCTCCTCACATCTATTACTCTGTCTTTATGGATTGTGTGTGTGTGTGTGTGTGTGTGTGTGTGTGTGTGTGTGTGTGTGTGTGTGTGTGTGTGTGTGTGTGTGTGTGTGTGTGTGTGTGTGTGTGTGTGTGTGTGTGTGTGTGTGTGTGTGTGTGTGTGTGTGTGTGTGTGTGTGTGTGTCCTCTCACTGTAGGCAGGTCACTGGGAGGGAGGGCAGGTAACCTCAAAGTTAGCTGTGTCTTTATGGTTGTCTTTCTGCCGTTCTGTCTTAATTCATGTACATGAAGAAGAGGGGTGTTTGTGTGTAGTGGACTGGTGGCCTTTAACGTTGCAGTTGGGGCTTGCACAGGGACTCTTCCACTTGCCGCCATCACTCAGACAAGCTGGGAAAGGATGTACTGCCTGCTGGATCTCTTGAACATTCCCAACTAGAAACCATGGCTGGATTTTACGGCTGCTTGCAAGTAAAGAATCTTCCAAACCGGTGCAGAGGAACAGCTCCCTGAGTCTGGAAGGGACCGACAGTGATGAAGACCAGACCATACAAACGCTCCTCACCGCGTGGCCGCGGCCACCCTACTCTGGTGGTCCCAGCGCGCACGACCCACGTGGAGTTCCAGGTCTCCGGTAGCCTCTGGAACTGCCAATCTGCGGTCAACAAGGCAGAGTTCATCTCAGCCTATGCCTCCCTCCAGTCCCTCGACTTCTTGGCACTGACGGAAACATGGATCACCACAGACAACACTGCTACTCCTACTGCTCTCTCTTCGTCCGCCCACGTGTTCTCGCACACCCCGAGAGCGTCTGGTCAGCGGGGTGGTGGCACCGGGATCCTCATCTCTCCCAAGTGGTCATTCTCTCTTTCTCCCCTTACCCATCTGTCTATCGCCTCCTTTGAATTCCATGCTGTCACAGTTACTAGCCCTTTCAAGCTTAACATCCTTATCATTTATCGCCCTCCAGGTTCCCTCGGAGAGTTCATCAATGAGCTTGATGCCTTGATAAGCTCCTTTCCTGAGGACGGCTCACCTCTCACAGTTCTGGGCGACTTTAACCTCCCCACGTCTACCTTTGACTCTTTCCTCTCTGCCTCCTTCTTTCCACTCCTCTCCTCTTTTGACCTCACCCTCTCACCTTCCCCCCTACTCACAAGGCAGGCAATACGCTCGACCTCATCTTTACTAGATGCTGTTCTTCCACTAACCTCACTGCAACTCCCCTCCAAGTCTCCGACCACTGCCTTGTATCCTTTTCCCTCTCGCTCTCATCCAACACCTCCCACACTGCCCCTACTCGGATGGTATCGCGCCGTCCCAACCTTCGCTCTCTCTCCCCCGCTACTCTCTCCTCTTCCATCCTATCATCTCTTCCCTCCGCTCAAACCTTCTCCCACCTATCTCCTGATTCTGCCTCCTCAACCCTCCTCTCCTCCCTCTCTGCATCCCTTGACTCTCTATGTCCCCTATCCTCCAGGCCGGCTCGGTCCTCCCCTCCCGCTCCGTGGCTCGATGACTCATTGCGAGCTCACAGAACAGGGCTCCGGGCAGCCGAGCGGAAATGGAGGAAAACTCGCCTCCCTGCGGACCTGGCATCCTTTCACTCCCTCCTCTCTACATTTTCCTCCTCTGTCTCTGCTGCTAAAGCCACTTTCTACCACGCTAAATTCCAAGCATCTGCCTCTAACCCTAGGAAGCTCTTTGCCACCTTCTCCTCCCTCCTGAATCCTCCGCCCCCTCCCCCCCCTCCCTCCCTCTCTGCAGATGACTTCGTCAACCATTTTGAAAAGAAGGTCGACGACATCCGATCCTCGTTTGCTAAGTCAAACGACACCGCTGGTTCTGCTCACACTGCCCTACCCTGTGCTCTGACCTCTTTCTCCCTCTCTCTCCAGATGAAATCTCGCGTCTTGTGACGGCCGGCCGCCCAACAACCTGCCCGCTTGACCCTATCCCCTCCTCTCTTCTCCAGACCATTTCCGGAGACCTTCTCCCTTACCTCACCTCGCTCATCAACTCATCCCTGACCGTTGGCTACGTCCCTTCCGTCTTCAAGAGAGCGAGAGTTGCACCCCTTCTGAAAAAACCTACACTCGATCCCTCCGATGTCAACAATTACAGACCAGTATCCCTTCTTTCTTTTCTCTCCAAAACTCTTGAACGTGCCGTCCTTGGCCAGCTCTCCCGCTATCTCTCTCTGAATGACCTTCTTGATCCAAATCAGTCAGGTTTCAAGACTAGTCATTCAACTGAGACTGCTCTCCTCTGTATCACGGAGGCGCTCCGCACTGCTAAAGCTAACTCTCTCTCCTCTGCTCTCATCCTTCTAGATCTATCGGCTGCCTTCGATACTGTGAACCATCAGATCCTCCTCTCCACCCTCTCCGAGTTGGGCATCTCCGGCGCGGCCCACGCTTGGATTGCGTCCTACCTGACAGGTCGCTCCTACCAGGTGGCGTGGCGAGAATCTGTCTCCTCACCACGCGCTCTCACCACTGGTGTCCCCAGGGCTCTGTTCTTGGCCCTCTCCTATTCTCGCTATACACCAAGTCACTTGGCTCTGTCATAACCTCACATGGTCTCTCTTATCATTGCTATGCAGACGACACACAATTAATCTTCTCCTTTCCCCCTTCTGATGACCAGGTGGCGAATCGCATCTCTGCATGTCTGGCAGACATATCAGTGTGGATGACGGATCACCACCTCAAGCTGAACCTCGGCAAGACGGAGCTGCTCTTCCTCCCGGGGAAGGACTGCCCGTTCCATGATCTCGCCATCACGGTCGACAACTCCATTGTGTCCTCCTCCCAGAGCGCCAAGAACCTTGGCGTGATCCTGGACAACACCCTGTCGTTCTCAACTAACATCAAGGCGGTGGCCCGTTCCTGTAGGTTCATGCTCTACAACATCCGCAGAGTACGACCCTGCCTCACACAGGAAGCGGCGCAGGTCCTAATCCAGGCACTTGTCATCTCCCGTCTGGATTACTGCAACTCGCTGTTGGCTGGGCTCCCTGCCTGTGCCATTAAACCCCTTCAACTCATCCAGAACGCCGCAGCCCGTCTGGTGTTCAACCTTCCCAAGTTCTCTCACGTCACCCCGCTCCTCCGTTCTCTCCACTGGCTTCCAGTTGAAGCTCGCATCCGCTACAAGACCATGGTGCTTGCCTACGGAGCTGTGAGGGGAACGGCACCTCAGTACCTCCAGGCTCTGATCAGGCCCTACACCCAAACAAGGGCACTGCGTTCATCCACCTCTGGCCTGCTCGCCTCCCTACCACTGAGGAAGTACAGCTCCCGCTCAGCCCAGTCAAAACTGTTCGCTGCCCTGGCCCCCAATGGTGGAACAAACTCCCTCACGACGCCAGGACAGCGGAGTCAATCACCACCTTCCGGAGACACCTGAAACCCCACCTCTTTAAGGAATACCTAGGATAGGTTAAGTAATCCCTCTCACCCCACCCCCCCCTAAGTTTTAGATGCACTATTGTTAAGTGACTGTCCCACTGGATGTCATAAGGTGAATGCACCAATTTGTAAGTCGCTCTGGATAAGAGCGTCTGCTAAATGACTTAAATGTAAATGTAAATGTAAATGTGTGTGTGTGTGTGTGTGTGTGTGTGTGTGTGTGTGTGTGTGTGTGTGTGTGTGTGTGTGTGTGTGTGTGTGTGTGTGTGTGTGTGTGTGTGTGTGTGTGTGTGTGTGTGTGTGTGTGTGTGTGTGTGTGTGTGTGTGTGTGTGTGTGTGTGTGTGTGTGTGCGTGCGTGCCCAGACACTCCCCTACGTATTTATGTGAACAGTAAAGGTAAAACATTTAGTTTGGTTCTATAGTCCAGCATTTTGGATTTGATATCAAATGTTTTATATGAACTGACAGTACAGAATGTCATCTTTTTATTTGAGGATATTTTCATAAAGAATTAACTACCGTTCAAAAGTTTGGGGTTTCTTGTTTTTGAAAGAAAAGCACTTTTTTTGTCCATTACAAAAACATAAAATTAATCAGAAATACAGAAATACAATGTTAATGTTGTCATACCACATTGTTAATGATGTAAATGACTATTGAAAGCTGTTGTTCTGATTAAAGAAGCAATACAACTGGCCTTCTTTAGACTAGTTGAGTATCTGGAGCATCAGCATTTGTGGGTTCGATTACAGGCTCAGAATGGCCAGAAACAAAGACCTATCTTCTGAAACCCGTCAGTCTATTCTGGTTCTGAGAAACTAACGCTATTCCACGTGATAAATTGCCAAGAAACTGAAGATCTTGTACAACACTGTGTACTACTCCCTTCACAGAACAGCGCAAACGGACTCTAACCAGAATAAAAAGAGGAGTATCACAGGTAAAGGCATCGGGAAAACACTTATGAGCAAAGTAGCTCAGGTAAGTGATGCTGTCCTGGTGTTGCATTTGTCATGAAAGGGAACCCTCTGGCTATGTTGCTGGTCTGTTGATGTATTGACACCACTAAAGACATTTCTTTTCTTGTGGTACACGTGAATTATTGTTGTCATCCATGTACAGTGGCATACGAAAATATTTACCCCCCTTGGCATTTTTCCTATTTTGCTGCCTTACAACCTGGAATTAAAATGGATTTTAGGGGGTTTGTATGATTTGATTTACACAACATGCCAACCACTTTGAAGATGCAAAACATCTTTGGTGCAACAAACAAGAAATAAGACAAAAAAAAACAGAACTTGAGCGTGTATAACTATTCACCCCCAAAGTCAATACTTTGTAGAGCCACCTTTTGCAGCAATTACAGCTGCAAGTCTCTTGGGGTATGTCTTGGCACATCTAGCCACTGGGAATTTTGTACATTCTTCAAGGCAAAACTGCAACAGATGCCTCAAGTTGGATGGGTTCTGCTGGTGTACAGCAATCTTTAAGTCATACCACAGATTCTCAATTGGATTGAGGTCTGGGCTTCAACTAGGCCATTCCAAGACATTTAAATGTTTCCCCTTAAACCACTCGAGTGTTGCTTTAGCAGTGTGCTTCGGGTCATTGTCCTGCTGGAAGGAAGGTGAACCCCTGTCCCAATCTCAAATCTCTGGAAGACTGAAACAGGTTTCCCTCAAGAATTTCCCTGTATTTAGCGCCATCCATCATTCCTTCAATTCTGATCCGTTTCCCAGTCCCTGCCGATGAAAAAAATCCCACAGCATTGTGCTGCCACCACCATGCTTCACTGTGGGGATGATGTTCTCAAGGTGATGAAATGTGTTGGGTTTGCACCAGAAATAGCTTTTTCCCTGATGGTAAAAAAACTCAATATTAGTCTCATCTGACCTGAGTAACTTCTTCTATATGTTTGGGGAGTCTCACACATGCCTTTTGGTGAACACCAAATGTGTTTGATTATTTTTTTCTGGCCACTCTTCCATAAAGCCCAGCTCTGTGGAGTCTATGCAACAAAATAGGAAAAATGGGGATGAATACTTTTGCAAGGCACTGTATACTCTGCTATGTCTAGTTGAGTGTGTACATATCTGTGATTATTAATGTGCAAACCTGTCTGTTTATTTTTTTTTATTAGCGTTTCCTCTTCAAGGAACTTCCTTTGACCTTTTTCTCTCTCTCCTCTTTTCCTTCTCGCGCGCGCGCGCACACACACACACACACGCAGACGCACACACCCCTACCCTTGTACTGTAGATGGGCCTGGCCGCCAGCTGCACCCAGCTCAACTTTACTGTGCTGGACTGGAATAATCCATCTCTGGATTTCTACTTTAACCAGGGGTGTTTTGACATGTTGGCAAACATGGGGTACCACTGCATGAGCTCTGAGGGGAACAACTGGAACAGTTAGGCCAGGGGGACACCTACCCTCTGCAATACTGAGGTCAACCTGGAACATGTGCAGGAATAAATAACCAACTCAAAGGCCCCGCTCCAATAGTTGAAAATGTAAATTTCCTTTCCTCCATCTTCCCTGAACTGATCTAATAGGATTGAGAACATTTCTTTGCATAGTCCTCGCCAGATCAGTGATTACCTTCAAGGAAATGAGGAAGACGGGATACATTTCCTAAGTATTGGAACGAGCCCAATGCAATGTAAAATGGTTGTTGATGAACCAACAAGGCCCCGCCCAGTGTTTTGACGTTACTTGTGTGTGCAGTAATGTTACCTGTAACCCCATAGCACTTGTCCCTGCCTAAGCTGTTGATATTATGTGAGAAATCTGGTAAACAGGAACCAAAGACACTATACAATCCCCTGTCTAAAACACCAGCCAAATGATGATTAAGTACTGTACAATTGTCTTTGTGATGAAGCACAATGTGATTTTAAAAAACTGCTACTTGTTTCACCTTCAACCGTATTGAATGCCTGTTCAGGTTAGTTGATCATTTCTGCAATCTTAGGCTGCTGCTTTAAGCAAATACGACAAACCAAGGCTTGCAATTTGCAATGGTGATTTATGAACAAAGTGTTTTAGAGTACATTGAGCTATTATGCCTTCTGGGGATCTGGCTTGGAGCCCAGTCCACAACATCATCATCATTACTCTACACTGGACAGCTCTCGAAGTTATTACATATCCAGATGATCATCTTGGTACATTCATATAATAGGTAAGATTGATCTTTAATCTACTTGTAGCTTTATCACCGAATTGAATGTAATTGCTTTGCTTGATTGTTTTTGCTTGGTTTCTAGGTTGATGGTGAATAACGGGATTTATTGTTGATGGAAAGTGCCATTAACAGAACTGTAAGCCAATGCCATTTTTAGTTGACCTTAGTGTTATTCCATATCATCCATTCATCTCTAGATTTAAAAAATAAAGATGGAACATATTTTCATTCAAGAAATCTATAAAACATTGGTGTTTTAAACAAAAATCCACTCGTCCATCCCCACTTCTTTCGTCACTAAGTTAAACTGTCAACCTGTTACACTTTGAAATCACAGCAAGAACCTTAGTGTTGCATTGCATACTACATTAAATAAGCTATTTGTTGTGCATGTTACACACTATTGAAGAAAGTGGTGTGCCAATACAGTTGTGTGCTCATAATATGGTATCATTTCTTATTTGTTTCCTTTTATTATTGACCCACTCCTCACTGGGGGACATAAATAACTTTATTGTAAAATGGTTTTATCATTCTATATATTCCCATGGCCCAAATCCAGCTATTGATAAATACCCTATATATATATCCGAAGGTATGTGGACTCCCCTTCAAATGAGTGGATTATGTTATTTCAGCCACATCCGTTGCTGACAGGTGTATAAAATTGAGCACACCGCCATGCAATCTCCATAGACAAACACTGGCATTAGAATGGCCTTACTGACTTTCAACGTGGCATCATCATAGGATCCGATCCCACTATTCCAACAAGTCAGTTCTGCTCTGCTAGAGCTGCCCCGGACAACTGTACATGCTGTTAGGGTGAAGGGCAAACGTCTAGGAGCAACAACGGCTCAGCAGCAAAGTGGTAAGCCACACAAGCTCACAGAATGGGACCATTGAGTGCTGAAGCACGTAGCACGTACAAATCGTCTGTCTTCGGATGCAACACTGACTACCATGTTCCAAACTGTCTCTGGACGCAACGTAAGCACCAGAACTGTTCGTCGGGAGCTTCACTTAATCAGTTTCCATGGCCAAGCAGCTGCACATAAGCCTAAAATCACCATGAGCAATTCCAAGCGTCGGGTGGAGAGGTGTAAAGCTCGCCACCATTGGACTCTGGAGCAGTGGAAACGCATTCTCTGGAATTATGAATCACGCTTCACCATCTAGCAGTCTGATGGATGAATCTCGGTTTGGCGGATGCCAGGAGAATGATACCTGCCCTAATGCATAGTGCCAACTGTAAAGTTTGGTGGAGGAGGAATAATGGTCTGGGGCTGTTTTTCATGGTTCAGGCTAGGTCCATTAGTTCCAGTGATTGGAAATCTTAACGCTACAGCATACAATTACATTCTAGACGATTCTGTGCTTACAACTTTGTAGCGACAGTTTGGGGAGGACTCTATTGTGTTTCAGCATGACAATGCACCCATGCACAAAGCAAGGTTAATTCAGAAATGGTTTGTCAAGATCGGTGTGGAAGAACTTGACTGTCCTGCACAGAACCCAGACCTCAACCCCATCAAACACCTTTGGGATAAATTGGAACGCAGACTGTGAGCCAGGCCTAATCGCGCAACATCCGTGCCCTCACTAATGTTTAAGGAATACCTAGGATAGGTTAAGTAATCCCTCTCACCCCACCCCCCCTAAGTTTTAGATGCACTATTGTTAAGTGACTGTCCCACTGGATGTCATAAGGTGAATGCACCAATTTGTAAGTCGCTCTGGATAAGAGCGTCTGCTAAATGACTTAAATGTAAATGTAAATGTAATGTTCTTGTGGCTGAATGGAAGCAAGTCCCCGCAGCAATGTTCCAACATCTAGTGGAAAGCCTTCCCAGAAGAGTATAAGCTGTTATAACAGCAAAGTGGGGACCAACTCCTATCAATGCCAATGAGATGTTCAACGAGCAGGTGTCCAACTACTTTTGGTCATGTAGTGTATATTCCTTGTCATCAAATACATAATGACATAGAGTTATTCTGTAGAATAGGCTATTTTGACAGAATAGCCACAACTATGTACACCTATCTACTGGTATAATGGGCTGCTCACATTAAATCCTGTGGTATATGGTACTTCCACTCTACACCTAAATATATAGTCCCATTGATAGACAATCTATTTTGGGCCATGATACACACAAACACTCATTGAAGGCTGTAAGAGTGCGATCCAGGGGTTAGAAACGAAACATAATCAAACGGAACGAAACTGGGAGGGACCTACCTGAATTAGTCCAATAGAAACTCTTGTTTTCGTTACAAACACGCAACTGTTTGCAACGGTTTGGACTAATGACAACACCCCAGGTCACGCAGAGCCTGCGGGTAGCACCTTGCCCTATACAACAGAGCCACCTTGTGGACACTTGGATTAGTTCAGTCGATCGGTATATTCTAATAGCCTACAGTTCTCCCCTCCCTGCAACAAGTTGATTCAGCTCGGTATTTTGATTTGTGCAATGAATCAAATATAGCGTGACTAATGCGTTAATAGTTACTTAGTGGCTTTTGAGAGTGCATCCAAGTTGTGGGCTGAGGCTTTGCATTCGTGCGAGCGTCTGGCACACGACGGGTGCACTGCACTGAAAACTCTTTCCCGGAGAAGAAAAGCTCAAGCGAAACTGTGCTAGATCATACGTGGTCTAGGTCAGAAATGACCCCCAGGAAGGCTGCAAAGGCAAAGGGAAGACAAGGAAGTTGACTCAACGAATCAAGTGATAGAAGGATGCAATCGTAGTGGATGTAAAATACATATTTCGTTGCACCCTGGCTGCATATTGCTCAACATAGCGCATTTGAATTCGACCTGCAAGCCAGACAGTCCACGATATTTCGTCTGATTAAATGCATTGATTAAAGCAACATGAATGGCTATTGATTTGAAACCCATGTAATTGTTTAATCTTTCACATGACTTTAACTTTTATCAATAGGGCTGTTGAGATATCATTTGTTACTGCGGGCAATAACACTTGCACGCCTTGTCGAAAATGTGAGCATTTGGATTTGATTTCACCAAGAAGGGAAACATGTGTCGCTGGAATGAAGTTAACATGAACACTTCGAATAGTCTGCAATGATAGCCGGGGAATGTGGAACGACCATGCATCGAATTCTACAGAGGAGAACAGTGCGCAAACTTCGCTTCGTCTGGGTATTCATGGCCATGGTGGCTCTGTCGCTCGCCGCCTGTAGCGCACTATTTACGGCGTGGACCTGGAGACAGACGCTGGACCTGTCCCAGTCCGTTAAAACTCTGCAAGACCGATTGGAGCAAGTAAGTAGCCATGCTATGTCATTATATATATCTATATATTGCAATTTTACGAATTAAATTTGCATTCCATGCTTTCCACACTATCATCGGTTATTTAAGTGATAATGCCCGAGAAGCCGGTGTTTGGAGGATATATTGTCACGGGTGTGTATAATACATGTATATTACTCATTCGGATTTTGTAGCAACGCTAACGTAGCATGTGTGCATCAATTCGTCTTGGTCTTGCCATTGTAAATTACGCACGCTCTCACTCTGTAGGCCTCCTCCAAGTTATTATTTCTATACTAACAATTTGAAGCAGTCAAAGTGACTGTTGAACAACTTCTTTGTCTCTGCTATGGAAAATGCAAAGCCATATTTTAATTGCCCCCTCCTCTACGCCCAAGCTTTGTGGCGTTAAGTTGTACACAAATAGCGGGCCACTTCTCTGCTGGTGACCTGCGCATTCTGGGGACTGCTCTCGAGGCAGTTTTATTGCTTACAAATAAGTGTGCTCAAGCCGTGGAGTTATTGCTTATAGTTTCTCTGCCAAGTTTAATCGTTCTACTGCCAGTTGTGTTCCAATTTTAGCCCAATTTACTGGAATCCCTTGACTTCTTGGCTCGAGCGCGCATTATAGCCAACTGACTTTGCACTGAACTGAGGCATTGAATTGCGTAAAACAGAGTAGACCTTACTGTGGTTAAGCGATTTGCAACATGTAAAGCCTACTAATTGCAGGTAGGCTAGGCTACCACAGGTGGTAGAATTCTGCAGGTGAAAGTATTGCTTTCAAATGCATAGTGCAATTATTCCTATACATCATTGTAATGCACACTGTATGACATTGTAACAATTTACCCAACACTGGACTTTTAACACAAGTGACTGATCTTTTCATTCATTCGAAACTCATCTTTATTAATAATACATTATGCATGTGCATCCTCGAATAGTCTACTTGTGCACTTAATACACATGCACTCAATATCACTCATGGTGTGTCTGACAGTAGGCTACCAGTGACCTGACTCTGCCATCTGTGGATACTTTTTGCAAGCACTCAATGAGCTGGCAGACCTGAGTACATCTAAACCACCCCATAGGCTGCACGCACCGACACACTAGCGGTATATTGAGTTCACTTTGCTGGCTTGACAAATTGTAGCACAGTGTTTTTTTCCCCTTCCTGATTCTCAGTCTCAGCAGGGAAGTTAAGAAAGGGAGGTAAGAAATGTGAGGAATGCGGGCACTAAAAACACCATTAGTTGTCACAACCAGTTTAGGCGGAAGTGGTTGACCTATTCTAAGCCTCGGAGTCACAGCGTGATACTGCCAGATACTGGAAGACGGTTTGTTTATGTGGTTTTGCTCAAATCTTTTGTCTTGTGTAAATTTGCAGCGGGAGCCAATTTGAAGACTCAATGGTCTCTGACGGTTCCATTCTCTCTCTCTCTTTCTTTCACTTTCTTGATTTTTTGCTCTCTTCCTGTCTCTCTCTCGCTCTCTCTGTGCAACAGGTGAACACTCAGCGTAAGGCCATTGTCCAACTCATCATGGAGAAGAGAGAGTTGCTGGTGGGGCAAAGGGTGAAAAGAGATGGTACATGCCTGTGTGTGTGTGTGTGTGTGCTGGCGTGCCTGCATGCTGATATGTGTGTGTGTGCTGGCGTGCCTGCATGCTGGTGTGTGTGTGTGTGTGCTGGCGTGCCTGCATGCTGATGTGTGTGTGTGTGTGTGTGTGTGTGTGTGTGTGTGTGTGTGTGTGTGTGTGTGTGTGTGTGTGTGTGTGTGTGTGTGTGTGTGTGTGTGTGTGTGTGTGTGTGTGTGTGTGTGTGTGTGTGTGTGTGAGACTTATTGTGCATGGAAGCAACAAAAAAAAAATCAAAATAGCACTACACCTCAAGTACACTCTACTACAGACAATGCCTCTTTCTCTGCATCCCCATCATCATACATGCAATACATAATCAACAATAACCAAACAGATGAGATAGATCTCATCGATGGTGCTCTGCTCTGTGTTTTTGCGGAGCTGGAGCAGCATTTAACTACAGCGACCAGACCAGGGGAATCTTGGCTCTGCATGGCACCTTGGTTAGGCCCTGTGGTCACTTGCTGCCCGCTGCTAAAAGTCGACACAGGAAACAGTAGGCAGCTGGATGACTGATGCAGAAATTACAGGTCTGCTCTGGACTGACGAGAACCTGGAGAAACCATCTGGCAAGAGGAGGGAGACAATGTTGCACGCTTCAGGGACTTAAAATGATTTTGCTCTTGATGGGACTGACAACAGCTATTATTTGCCAATTGTTGTTTATGATTAAGCAGTCATATATAGGCTAGGTAGTACACATGTCATGTCTAAATAGTGTGTGTCATGAAATAATGCTGAAGATGGCCAATAGTAAACAATTTGTTAGGAGTGCTACTCAAGACTTAAAGACATCCTCCAGTGATTTAGGAACATTTCCTGTTGAATATAAATACAAAATAATATAGTGAATGCAGTAAAGTACACACACTAAAAGGTAAAAAAATAAATAATGATTTGAGCAAAATACTGTTTTTTAGACAACTGAAAATTCAAGGAGTTGGTCTGATGGGGAGTTGTGATGTCATCGGCCTCCCCCCTTGCTTGAGGAACAATAGAGGAGCAATAGACAACAAAAGAGGAAATCCCCCCCCCCCCCCCCCACTTGTGCTATGTCATGACTTACCTGGACCACCTATTGAGATGTACCTTTTCTTAAGTAAATCAGGTGTTGAATTCGGTGAAAAGGAGACCGGAGTGACACTTTAAGAGTTGATGTACAGTACCAGTCAAAAGTCTGGACACACCTACTCATTCAAGGGTTTTTCTTTATTCTTACTATTTTTGTGGCCTTCTGAGTGGCACTAGAGATCTTGGCTCGAGTCCAGGCTCTGTCGCAGCTGGCCGCGACCGGGAGACCCGGCGCACACCTGGCCCAGCGTCGTCTGGGTTAAGGGAGGGTTTGGCTGGCAGGGATGTTCTTGTCCCATCACACTCCAGTGACGGGCCGGGTGCAGTGCACGCTGACACGTTTGCCATGGTGTTTCCTCTGACACATTGGTGCTTCTGGGTTAAGCGGGCAGTGTGGCTTGGTTGGGTTGTGTTTTGGAAGACGTTACAGCTCTTGACCTTTGCCTCTCCCGAGTCCGTATGGGAGTTGCAGCAACGAGACAAGACTGGAACTACTAATGGGATAAAATGAAAAGGGGATAATATTTTTTTTAATGTTATTTTTTATTTGTACTATTTCCTACATTGCAAAAAAAATTGAATGAGTAGATGTGTCCAAACCTTTGACTGGTACTGTATGTTTAGTTCAGAAGCATGATATATCAAATATCATCCCTAAATGGGCCAAATGATAAATGGCTTAAATTCCCAAGCACCCCAGTGTTCAATGTTTGCTGTTTTTTCCCCTAACATAACTGATCCTATAGTGAATACTTTCTGTGTATTTGTGTTGAGTAAACGAGTGAGTGTAAAGTCCAGTTCAGATACAACAGCCGACATGAGACTAGACAAGATAAATATAGCAAGTTTTAGAATTTTGTGTTGTACCACAGCTGATTAAAATACAGGTCATTCAGATCAAGAAGACAATACATGCAGTTGAGGTCATTTCCACAGTAACTGTGCCTTTTTACAATGACTTGATAAAACTATGAAACAAATTGGAGACTTTTTGTACTAAGGTATTGTAGCAAACAAGTGTCATGAGATACATGCACCAAAAACATGGTACACTTTGTTGCTTGTCAGATAAATATCAGCAAGCTAGGCTAGCTATGTGCAGCAAAAGAGCTAGCTAGCTAGCTCTCTGCTTGGTTAGCTAGCTAGCTGCTTTGCTGAACACAGGACATTAGCACACTGCTCTCTGATTGGCTAAATGGATCCTTCCATTCTCAAGACTTTAGCTAAAGATTTGACATGTTGAATCTTGGAAACTCCAGCCGATGACATGAGACATCCTAAAACTAGGCAGTTAGGATCAAACCAAATTAGATCTAAAACTCTATAAGACCGTCACGTTGCGTATCGTCTAATGTAGTTGAAATGGGCTTAAGGCCTGGAATCACTCCCTGCAGGCCTGATACTGGAGCTAAAACAAACCTCTAGAGAACAAAAAGGCCTGTCTTACCCCTCGCTCTTCCTCTTTTCCTCTCTCTCCCCCCTCTTATCCACCTATCCCCCAGTTTCAAGATATATTTGTATATATTGTATTTATTTGAACGGTGGCCATGACTGTTGCTCTTGCCTGTTTTTCCTGACAGGACCGTTACAGTTAATTTGGGTCATAGAACAGCCAAAGACCTCTCTCTATTTCTCTCTTTTGCTCCATCTTTCACCCTCTCTCTCCATCCCCCTTCCCTCTCTCGCTCTCTCCCTCGGCTGTCTTCTGTCTCTCTCTCTTGCGTTCTCTCTCCTTCTGTGTGCTTCTCTTTCTATCGTCCCCTTCTGTGTGCCTCTTTCTTTCCCTCCATTGATCTCTTTCTCTCTCCCTCCGTCTATCTCTTGCCCTCTCCTTGCTCTACTCCAGCTGGCACAGAAAGTAGTGAGAACAGACAGAGAGGAAAGTAGACTATACTTAACTGAGAACAAGTAAAAATGCCAGATATCAGAACAGAGCAGGAGAGGAGAAATGAAATCCTTCTCCATCTGTTAGAGCCGGTTGAGTATTCAGGTGGTGGATAAACAACTGCAAATTAATGCATTATGGTCGCCACGACACACACCACAGCTGTGAACAATGATATAATCTCCTCTACTTGGAACAAAAAAAAACAACAACATCCCTCTGAATTGTTTTCTTCTGTCGTATTAACTCATATTCTTTCTTCCTTCCCTCTGCAAGGGGGAACTGGGAAAGGGAAGAGTGGAAATGGAAAGAAAGTGGCTTCTCAGTTTGAGAGTAAGTGACTTGGCAGATCCTCATCAAAGGTTGCATCCCGAAATAGCACCCTATTCCCTATGGGCCCTGGTCAAACTTAGTGCACTCTATAAGGTTTAGGGTGCCATTTCAAACGCACCCACAGTGTTATAATGTAGCATCTGTTGAAGTGGTTTTGATTGGACACCAAATACGATTACAGTTATAAAATCTGAATTACTCCTTTCCCTCTCTTTCTTTCCGCTAGTAACCAAAGAGTCTGTTCAGAAAGGTAAGCTTTATGAACGTGGATCAAATCAAATCACATTTTATTTGTCACATGCACCAAATACCTTACAGTGGAATGCTTACTTACAAGCCCTTAACTAGCAATGCAGTTTTAAGAAAATAGCTTTTTTTTGTAACAGACAAGAATAACAAATAATTAAAGATCAGCAGTAAATAATAATAGCTGGGTTATATATAACAATAGGGGGTACCTGTACAGAGTCAATGTGTGGGGGCACCGGTGTCGAGGTAATTGAGGTAATATGTACATGTAGGTAGAGTTATTAAAGTGACTATGCATAGATAATAACAGAGAGTAGCAGCAGCATAGAAGGGGGGCAATGCAAATAGTCTGGGTAGCCATTTGATTAGATCTTCAGGAGTCTTATGACTTGGGGTTAGAAGCTGTTTGGAAGCCTCTTGGACCTAGACTTGGCGCTCCGGTACCGCTTGCCTTGCGTTAGCAGAGAGAACAGTATGACTAGGGTGGCTGGAGTCTTTAACAATTTGTAGGCCCTTCCTCTGACACCGCCTGGTATAGAGGTGCAGGATGGCCCCGGTGATGTACTGGGCCGTACACACTACCCTCTGTAGTGCCTTGCGGTCAGAGGCCGAGCAGTTGCCATACCAGGCAGTGATGCAACCCATCAGGATGCTCTCGATGGTGCAGCTGAAAAACCTTTTGAGGATGACAATTATTATAGAAAAGGGTCTTCTGGGTTTATGGAATTGGATTCGTAAGATCACTGCCCCCATGACAATGATACAAACTGTACAAAATTGACCCTACACACACAAACCTACAGTATAAATAAAGAGAAAATAATATACTGCTATATTTATGTCAATGGGTGCAATGTTTCTTCCCCCACAACATGTGTGTGTTTCAGTGGGAGCTGATGGCTTGATAAAAGGATGGACGGACTCGGAGCAGTTGAATATGAGCAAAGCTGTGAAGTACAACACAGACAGAGGCACCTTCACAGTGGAGAGAGCTGGAGTCTACTTCCTCTACTGTCAGGTGAACCTCTGAGAGTTGTAGTCCTGTGCCACCTGTCAAACAACACAGGCTCAATCAAACCCTGATTGGTCTGCTCTTTTCTTCTACTTCTTCTTCTTATTCTCCACCTCTCTCTCCCTCCATCCCTCCCACAGGTGTTGTTCAATGAGAATCAGTCTCAGCTGGTGAAGTTGGAAGTGGTGGTGGTGAAGAGCGGCCAGCCGCTGCAGAAGCTGCAGTGCATGGAGGGCTATGGGACTACACCTGCATCCGGATCCCACCAGTTCCACTTTCTCAAACCCTGCCAGGTGTCTGGCCTGCTGCGGCTAGAGAAGGGGGCAGAGCTACAGGCCATCACAGGCGCCGGCTTCAGCCTCCACACCACGGGGAAGCACTACTTAAGCCTCTTCAAGGTCAACTGAGTTGCCGGAGAGGATGGAAATATTGGAAGGATGGAGGGGGTGGAAAAATGGTTGAAGGAAGCGGTTTGTCCTACTCCGAACTGTATTAATGAGACACACCAACGTGACATTCCTCATTTGTTTAATTGTGAAATCTGGACCAATGATCAGGGGCATTGTAATAGCTATGGCTCATGTTCGCTACAGACACTTTGTATCAGAGGAGGCTGGTGGGAGGAGCTATATGAGGACTGGCTCATTGTAACGGCTAGAGTGGAATAAATGGAACCGAGTCGAACGTGGTTTTCCATATGTTTGATACCGCTCCATTTATTTCCTTGCAGCCATTACAATGAGCCTATCCTCCTATAGCCCCCCCACCAGCCTCCTCTGCTCTGTATGATACTTCTTCAAAGACAGAAGCTGTAATAAGGAAGATTATAAAGGGATACTTATGCACTTCTAGACCCTCCTAGCGATTCTACCCCTGCTTTTTTAAGAAAAACCCCCATGGAACGTTGTCTGGATCAGTTGATGCTGCTCTTCTGGAGTGAAGCTCATCCTCCTGAGTCTTAGTTCACCGTGACTTCGCCCGCGCATAGCAGGGAACTGACCCATGATGCACCTCTCTGAAGCCGGTGGACTACTGAATGAGAAGGATTCTGAGTAATGAGCTGGATGGATACGTTGAACTATGAGTCTCTCATCCATTGTAATCCTTGTTGTCTCAGCAGTTGGGGTGTATACAACAACAAGAAAACTAGCCTATGATCTCACCAACGTCTCTCAGTCTAGAGACTCTTTATGACTGTCCATCTCAATCTTTTAAACTGAGTCTCTTAACATTATAGGCCTATCGTATATCATTTTAGATACAAATATTCAGTATGTTCTGTCGAATCACATTTCAATATGTTACATGATTGTCAGTTTCAGACTGCACATCGAAGAACTAGGGCCGGGATTCATTCCAAGACGCGTTACAGAGCAACACTCTGAACAGCCGACAATTAGTCTTTTAAAGGCATTTTCCCCAAAATTCACGAAGATCGCATCCCCAGTAATCGCTGCGCATGTTGGCTCAAGAGAAAATGACCTTCAAAAGTCCATTACAGTGAGCTGTGCTATGAGACGCGTTGGATTGAATCCCGGCGTAGTTGTGTATATAAGGCTCAGCCTGTCGAGATGCAGTATATCATGGTGGAAATATAAATGATTTTGTATATCGTAATCACAATACTTGTACTCATTCCAAGCTCTCTTAGGTGCCATTTGCAGTAATATGTATTGAACACAGACAGTACAAACAAGAGTATTTCTATCAGGTGGTTTGGTTTAATGTTTTAACACTCCTACTCTGGTTTATAAGTAGTGTGTGGGTGACCACATTGGCTTCTCCTCAGCAATTTACACACACACACACACACACACACACACACACACACACACACACACACACACACACACACACACACACACACACACACACACACACAATGCAAAAGTCACATAATTCTAGTTTTCAGTTCAAAACAGTCCTAATTTCTCATCATTAGATGGAAAGTACCTTATTTGTAAAAAGAGGTCTAGTTGTGAGTCAAACCCATAGGTCAAGGTTGAAGAACCAGTGAGGGGATATTGTGTGTGCACGTGTTTGCGAAATTATGTGTGCAATGCTGGTTGTTGTTCTAAACTGACTTCCCAAAAGTCAAATAATTCTGGTTTCCAGCTCAAAAGAGCTGTAGTTTGTCATCATTAGATCACAAGTGGAAAGTGTGTTATTCTGTTGTAAACATATTTCCTGTTTGATTTCCTAATCCTTCTCCGCTTCCCTTTTGCACCTCACATTTAGCCCGTTTTGCATCTAACATTTCCCTTTCAGAACCCAACACACACACACACACACACACACACACACACACACACACACACACACACACACACACACACACACACACACACACGCCCTTCCTGAATCCAACCAGAACCAAATAGCTGAACGCTTTTGAGGAATCAAATTCCTAACACTTCACTCCCCTAATTCCTATATTTTTAAATGTCAAAGTTTATTGCCAAATTAAAAAGCATTATTTGGCACAAAGAGGCCTGTCTGTGAGAAGTAAAGAAAAGTAGGTCAAGGTTGAAGAACCAGCAAGGGGATATAGTGTGTGTACGTGTCTGCGAAATGATGTGTGCAGTGCTGGTCGTTGTTCTAAACTCACTTCCCATAAAATGGTCACCCTTTTTAAACCCTTTTAATATCTCCTTGTGTTCGCGTTCAACTCTGGCCAGGGACTACTACTGATCTATGATACAGTATGACAAACAAAACATAGACAATCTTCCTACTCCTCCGTTATTCTCCAGCGTCCCCCAATGACATCACTGTATTGCTAAATAGAATGTGTGGAACACTGCACTATTCTGGTTCTTTAGTCATGACTCACATACTACTGTGTATTGAGTCGTCACCACCTGTGATTCATACTTCTGTAGCTCAAGGTCTGGAGTCAGTACAACACAGTGCAGACAGACTGGGATGACTTCATGTGAGGGCTAGAGGAGGCGATTCAGCAGCCCGATGTGCCCGTGTGTTTTCCTGTGTTGCTATTCAAGCATCCATCTACGAATCACATCATTTTGTTCCATTTAATTTGATTTTATTACAAACAAAACTCGAAATAAAAAGAGATGCATTTTATTATTGACATGTTTAAATGCCACTCATTGTTTATCGGTCGGCACCACCACAACGTACACAGTGACACGAAATATCGAGGAATTCAAAACAAAACACAAAATCTGAAAAGAGAACAAGAAAAGAGAGAGGAAGTGCCTGGTTGGACCATGTCCATTTTTAGTTAAGGGGTTGCAAAACACTTCCTAGGAAACATAATCAGTGAAGTGTAGTTTAGGCTCTTCACTTGGAACACCTGTGTGGAGTATTCAGGATTTTCAGGAAATACATGAACATTTTCTACTTTCATTATTTGAAATATGTCCAGGGAACTAACTAAAAGTGGTCTATTTCAACTAGCATGTAAAGAGTGTACATCTCCCGATTCATTCAGACTTAATTCCGAATGAAATTCTTTACACTTATTTCAGCTATGTTATGTTTAAGGCTGTTTGTGGATACAGTATATAAAGTTGACTTGATTCTACTAACAGCCTCTTGAGTTTCCAGAGAATAATGAATTAATGTACTTTAACTGATGTTAAGATAGTACACGGTTTCATTTGGTCTTAACTCATTTAGGGTTACATATGTAGTATATTATATAGGTTATTTGCAAAGCCCCAAATCTAGAATGTAAAGCAAGAAATGTTTCGTTGTTTGTTGTGTTCACTCAACCTCTTCGCTTTCAATTTATGCTCCGACTATAAGACGTCTGATATAAGAGGTGCATTTGTGCACCAAAACGTACGATTTTATTGTTTTCTCAATCTCTCATTTGGTAGAAGCTCTTTTTTTCCAATAGCAACAGCAAAGACAACAGCAACGTCAACAACAACAACAAATCATCATAGTCGCAGTAAGTCAACGAGAGTAAAAACGCAAGAGAACACAAATGAGCCAAGTTTAAATATGCAAAGAATATCACAGAATTCGTAGAAAGAAGGAGAAACTAAAAAAAAATTAAAAAACGAACAAGAAAGAAAGGATTGATTGAGAGGAGGAGGAGGAAGGGAAAGGGAGATATCGTGCATTCGGAAAGTATTCAGACCCCTTGACTTTTTCCACATTTTGTTATGTTACAGCCTTATTCTAAGATGGATTAAATAAAACAATTTCCTCAGCAATCTACACACAATTCCCCATAATGACATGAATGAGTAAACAAGAATTTTCCGCAAATGATTAAAAAAAAAAAACAAACAGAAATACTTTATTTACATAAGTATTCAGACCCTTTGCTATGAGACTCGAAATTGAGCTCAGGTGTTTCCATTGATCATCCTTGAGATATTTCTACAACTTGATTGGAGTTCACCTGTGGTAAATTCATTCGATTGGACATGATTTGGAAAGGCTCACACCTGTCTATATAAGGTCCCACAGTTGACAGTGCATGTCAGAGCAAAAACCAAGCCATGAGGTCACAGGAATTGTCTGTAGAGCTCCAAGACAGGATTGTGTCGAGGCACAAACTGGGGTGAAGGTTCACCTTCCAACAGGACAACGACCCTAAGCACCAAGACAACGCAGGAGTGGCTTCATGACAAGTCTCTGAATGTCCTTGAGTGGCCCAGCCAGTGCCCGGACTTGAACCCGATCTAACATCTCTGGAGAGACCTGAAAAAACCTGTGCAGCAACGCTCACCATCCAACCTGACAGAGCTTGAAAGGATCTGCACAGAAGAATGAAAAACTCCCCAAATACATGCGTGACAAGCTTGTAGCGTCATACCCAAGAAGACTCGAGGGTGTAATCGTTGCCTAAGGTGCTTCAACAAAGTACTGAGTAAAGGGTCTGAAAACTTATGTAAATGTGATATTTCAGTTGTTGTTTTTTTGGATAAATTAGCAAACATAAAAAAAATGCTCTGTCATCATGGGGTATTGTGTGTAGATTGATGAAGGGAAATACTATTGAATAATTTTAGAATAAGGCTGTAACCTAACAAATATGGAAAAGGTCAGGGGGTCTGAATACTTTCAGAAGGCACTGTGTAAGCTTTACGTAGGGGGTCAAAGAGCAAGGGGAGAGGACTGTAGTTGAGGGTGGTCAACACTGTATGACTTGCCTATGAAAGGTTATGACCAGTTCTATGAGTGAGGCCTATCCCGAACAAGCACTGGGACCTCCCATCCCAATCAAAACCAAAGATATAAACTGTGTACCCTGGTCTGTAAGAAAATCCTCTGGCATACCAGCTATAACTCATACAGTCAACATAATACTAAGTTGGGTTGGACTGACTGACATTTCAGTATTTCTACATGTACAATCAGGTCAACATGAAAGGGAAATGGGCTGAGAGTTTCCTGACAAGTTTACAGCCCCGAGTCCTGTAATACTTCACTCAATCAATTCTCCAATGGGGCGATTGATGAATGGTTTTCGGCAAGCTTCGGAGATAAAACCAGCACTAGAAGAAATACTGTAGGCACAGCTTGCATGATAACACCATTGTTTTGTGAGTTTTAGCACAGCATGCTTCTCAGGACGAATGGCAGGAATGGTGTCAAGAGCAAAATCTTCACAATGTTATATCATGCAGTTTCATGTCACTGGAGCGACCCCTGAGGGGATCAAAGGTCAAGGATCAGGTTTGGTAGTATGTGAGCGATGCTAGGATAGAGAGGGAGGTTCTAGATTACGGAACCATACTGTTCTGGAGGGGAGATATTCTATGAGTAGGCTGCTTGTGAGGATTGGTTGGTTTGAGGCAGATAACAAGCGATTGAGCAGGTGAGTATGTACGTGACAGCATGGACCACAAGTGTGTGTGTGTGTGTGTGTGTGTATTCATAGGGAGTGTCAGTCTGTGGAGTGTGGATACTGTACTGTGTGTATTATGTGTTGGTGTGTGTATGTTCATGTGTGTGTGTATATATTCATAGGGAGGGTCAGTCTGCGGAGTGTGGATACTGTACTGCGTGTGTTATGTGTTGGTGTGTGTGTATATGTTTGTGTGTGTGTGTATATATGTTTAAGTATATATGTGTGTATATATATGTTGACGTGTGTGTGTGTGTGTGTGTGTGTGGTCAGTGAGCGATATTGTTCAGTCGTCGATACAGATGACCTCTCCACGGCGCTGGTCTCTCCTGCTCAGGAGCTGCTCTGCTTCCCTCTCCTTCTTCACTGACACAGGAGGACCGTTCAACACTGTAGGGGGAAGAGAACACACACATGAGCACACACACACACAAAGCATATAAACTGAGTGTACAAAACATTAGGAACACCTGCTCTTTCCATGACAGACTGACCAGGTGAATACAGGTGAAAGCTATGATCCCGTATTGATGTCACTTTATTTTTGGGGGGACTTAACATCCACTTCAATCAGTGTAGATGAAGGGGAGGAGACAGGTTAAAAAATGATTTTTAAGCCTTGAGACAATTGAGACATGGTTTGTGTATATGTGTCATTCAGGGTGAATGGGTGAATGGAGAAGACAAAAGAGTTAAGTGTCTTTGAACGGGGCATGGTAGGAGGTGCCAGGCGCACCGGTTTGAGTGTTTGATGTCCGACTTAAAATGTTTCTCCATTCCATGATTAACAGAGGTTAAGGTTGTTCTGAATCAAACTGCAACAGCTTCCCGTGTGTATCAAGAATGGTCCACCAGCCAACTTGACACAACCGTGGGAAGCATTGGAGTCAACATGGTCCAGCATCCCTGTGGAACACTTTCGACACCTTGTAGAGTCCATGCCCCGATCAATTAAGGGTGTTCTGGAGGCAAAAGTGGTGCAACTCAATATTAGGAAGGTGTTCCTAATGATTTGTAAACTCAGTGTACATGCATACGGTATATTCAGAAATATTGCTGAATCAAAGCCCCGTCCTCCACAAGAATCATCACAATGTCACACGCTATCACTCTCTTAATCCTTACCCAGAACTGTCAGCATCAGGAACGTGGGAAAGAGAAAAAAAAATCAAGATAGAGGGAGTGAGAGAGAGGGAAAGAGAGGGGGGGAAGAGAGGGAGAGAGAGGGGGAGAAAAAGAGAGGGAGAGAGAGGGGGAGAAAAAGAGAAGGAGAGAGAGAGGGGGAGAAAAAGAGAGGAAAAGAGAGGGAGAGAGAGAGGGGGAGAAAAAAAAAGAGGGAGAGAGAGA
This sequence comes from Oncorhynchus gorbuscha, assembly GCF_021184085.1. Lineage (NCBI taxonomy): Eukaryota > Metazoa > Chordata > Actinopteri > Salmoniformes > Salmonidae > Oncorhynchus > Oncorhynchus gorbuscha. The sequence continues at coordinate 21,421,430 of NC_060193.1, forward strand.
GGGGAGAAAAAGAGAGGTAGAGAGAGAGACAGCACGTACTACACTGATGAACAGAATGATTACACACCATTTGCTTCCGAGCACGTATGACAACCTTTTTAATGAGCGAGCTGGCATATACTTTCAGAATATCAAACTACAGCTGAAGTCGGAAGTTTACATACACCTCAGCCAAATACATTTCAACTCCGTTTTGCACAATTCCTGACATTTAATCCTAGTAAAAATTCCCTGTTTTAGGTCAGATAGGATCACTTTATTTGAACCTGTTAGGGATGACGCAGAATGTAATCTCAGTGCAGGAACATCAATCAGCGGAAATTTCAGAGCGCCACCTATAGTTTTCAATAAAACTCAAACTTTCATTAAAACACACATGCAAGGTACTGAATTAAAGCTACACTCGTTGTGAATCTAGCCACCAAGTCAGATTTGTAAAATGCTTTTCGGCGAAAGCATGAGAAGCTATTATCTGATAGCATGCACCCCCCAAAATACCTGAACGTCACCTAAACAAAAGATTTTGCGGTAGCCGGCGCAACACAAAACGCAGAAATAAAATATAAAACATTCATTACCTTTGACGAGCTTCTCTGTTGGCACTCCTATATGTCCCATAAACATCACAATTGGGTATTTTTCCCGATTAAATCCGTCATTGTATACCCAAAATGTCATTTCATGAAGACCGGTGTGATCCAGGAAAATTCCGCTTTACAAGACGCAACGTCACTTTTTAAAATGACAAAAGTTGCCTATAAACTTTTACAAATCACTTCAAACTACTTTTCTAAACCAACTTTAGGTATTAATAAACGTTAATAATCTATCAAATTGATCACGGGCGATCTGTATTCGATAGCAGCAAGTCTTGAAATCAACCTCCATGTTTTCACTTTCATAACATCGTGCGGAGAGCCCCAAGACAGGAAGTGCCTATATGTCATCTAACCAAGGATAAAGCAGCCATAAAATGCCAGTACTGGCTACATCGTGTGGAAGCTGTAGGCATTGTAATGGAATCCTTGATTTTTTCCGTCGCCTTAGACAATACATTGACTGGCGGATGAATATTTTTTTGTGTTTTTGGTGAACAGTTTTCCCTGGGATTTTTACTCCTAAACACATTCTGTTATAGCCACAGACACGATTTGACCAGTTTTAGAGACTTCAGAGTGTTTACCATACACACATACTTATCATATGCATATACTATATTCCTGGCATGAGTAGCAGGACTTGAAATGTTGCGCGATTTTTTACAAAAAGCTGCAAAAATTTGCATCATCCCAAACACGTTTTAAGAACGTGAAATGTCAGAATAATAGTGGAGAGAATGATTTATTTCAGCTTTTATTTCTTTCATCACATTCCCAGTGGTTCTGAAGTTTACATACACTCAATTAGTATTTGGTAGCATTGCCTTTAAATTGTTTAACTTTGGTCAAACGTTTCGGGGAGCCTTCCACCAGCTTCCCACAAAAAGTTGGGTGAATTTTGGCCCATTCCTCCTGATAGAGCTGAGTAACTGAGTCAGGTTTGTAGGCCTCCTTGCCCGTACAAGCTTTTTCAGTTCTGCCCACAAATATTCTATAGGATTGAGGTCAGGGCTTTATGATGGCCACTCCAATACCTTGATTTGTTGTCCTCAAGCCATTTTGCCACAACTTTGGACGTATGCTTGCGGTCATTGTCCATTTGGAAGACCCATTTGCGACCAAGCTTTAACTTCCTGACTGATGTCTTGAGATGTTGCTTCAATATATCCACATAATTTCCAGTCCTCATGATGTCATCTATTTTGTGAAGTGCACCAGTTCCTCCTGCAACAAAGCACCCCCACAACATGATGCTGCCACCCCCATGCTTCACGGTTGGGATGGTGTTCTTCGGCATGCAAGCCTCCCCTTTTTCCTCCAAACATAACGATGATCATTATGGCCCAAACAATTCTATTTTTATTTCATCAGACCAGAGGACATTTCTCCTAAAAGTACGATCTTTGTCCCCATGTGCAGTTGTAAACCGTAGTCTGGCTTTTTTATGGCGGTTTTGGAGCAGTGGCTTCCTCCTTGCTGAGCAGGTTATGTCGATATAGGACTCATTTTACTGTGGATGTAGATACTTTTGTACCTGTTTCCTCCAGCATCTTCACAAGGTCCTTTGCTGTTGTTCTGGGATTGATTTACACTTTTGGCACCAAAGTACATTCATCTCTAGGAGACAGAACGAGTCTCCTTCCTGAGCGGTATGACAACTGTGTGGTCCCATGATGTTTATACTTGTGTACTATTGCTTGTACAGAAGAACATGGTACCTTCAGGCATTTGGAAATTGCTTCCAAGGATGAACCAGACTTGTGGAGGATTCCAATATTTTTTCTGAGGTCTTGGCTGATTTCTTTTGATTTTCCCATGATGTCAAGCAAAGAGGCACTGAGTTTGAAGGTAGGCCTTGAAATACATCCACAGGTACACCTCCAATTGACTCAAACGATGTCAATTAGCCTAACAGAACCTTCTAAAGCCATGACGTCATTTTTTGGAATTTTCCAAGCTGTTTAAAGGCACAGTCAACTTAGTGTATGTAAACTTCTGACCCACTGGAACTGTGATACAGTGAATTATAAGTGAAATAATCTGTAGCTCAGTTGGTAGAGCATGGCGCTTGTAACGCCAGGGTAGTGGGTTCGATTCCCGGGACCACCCATACGTAGAATGTATGCACACATGACTGTAAGTCGCTTTGGATAAAAGCGTCTGCTAAATGGCATATATTATTATTATTATTATTTAAAAAATGACTTGTGTCATGCACACAGTAGATGTCCTAACCGACTTGCCAAAACTATAGTTTGTTGACGAGAAATTTGTGGAGTGGTTGAAAAATGAGTTTTAATGACTCCAACCTAAGTGTATGTAAACTTACGACTTCAACTGTATATGTAATGTTAAGAATAATAAAACAAAACCAAACATAAAAACAGCTTATATCGTCAATATTTGATGGGGGTCTGTTTGAGGAATATGGGGCTGGCATACACTTACAAATACAGTTGCTAAACACACGCATACACACACACACTACACCAATAGGTAGTGGAACACCACAAATCCAGAGGAAGGACCGCGTTTAAGCTTCCACCTTGCCAAGTAGATCCGTAGCCTCAAGCCAACACGTGTGTCTTGGAGCAGACTAGCATCTGTTACACTGAGGTAGATAAAGTCTGCTGCTACTGGCCCTTCACCTCCATCCAACATGCTAACTGCGGGGACACCACAACACACACACATGTACTCAAACACACATGTACTCACACACACATGTACACACACACACATGTACACACACACACACATGTACACACACACACACATGTACACACACACACACACGTACACACACACACACACGTACACACACGTACACACACACACACACACACACACACACACACACACACACACACACACACACACACACACACACACACACACACACACACACACACACACACACACACACACACACACACACACACACACACACACACACACAGGTTGTCATTCGTTTGTGCAGGGAACCTACAACAAGATATACATCCACTTCCCTTTAGATTCACTGTCACAGCTCTAAACGGATGGTAGTGATGACCTCAAACTCACTCCTGGAGGCTAAACTCTCCTGGAGGTGGTGGTCCATCACAAACAGACTCAGGCCTGTCCGCTTTGGCCGGAATGGTCTCTGGCCCCGGAGAGGCATACATTGTCATAACACCCGCTGTCTAGATCAAAGCACTGATAGTGTACTGTAGGAGAGGAATGGGTGTGATGATAATGATAACTACCGCTGCTGTGGCTGTAGCTGCTGTACGTCCAGCCGGAGAGAGACTGAGGGGGGGGTGCAGGGACACCGTATGGCATGTGGCCCAGTGGAGGCCAATGCAAGGGGAGGAAGGCAGACGGACTACTTAACTTAGAGCTGTGTGACTGTGTGTGTGAGTTCAAATCTGATAAGAGTAATACAAATAAAGCTGGAAAGTTGGAGAAAGAGAAAGAGGGGGAGGGGAGGGGGTCGAAGAGAGAAGGAAACAGAGGGAGAGAAAGAAGTAACGATTTACAGAATAAAAAAGAAAAAGAGATGAAGAAAGAGAGGGAGGTAGAGAAGGAGAGAGAGAGAATGAGTATGTGAGTGAGGGGAATTTAATGGATCACTTGTGGTGTACAAGATAAAGGCTTTCATATCATATAGTTCCCTCGAAACCCATCCACACATCTCTCTCCCTCTCTCCTCCCCCTTTCTCTTTTTCTCTCTCTCCTCCTTCTGTCTCTGTCTCTGACTCCAAAGTCAGCCTTTTCACTAATCCAGCACTTTCACAACTTCACTCCCCTATCGCTCCCCCTCCTTCTCTCTCGTTTTCCTCTCTCTCCCTCCTCGGGAGTGTAGTCTAATCCCTTGTTCATTCTGTTCTACCTGTGTTTCCTTTGTTCAAGCGGCTGTTTCTGGCCTATCAGATCAAATGAGAGAAAGGAGAGAAGGCGAGAGAGTGTTCTGTCCTGCTTGTCTAAACAGACACTGCGCTGGTGCATCTATCATTCACCTCAGAGAGAAATGAAAACCATGAACAGAGGAGGGGGAGAAGACCTGGCAACACAAACGAGCGCAGGCAGCAGAGGTTTTGGAGTTCACAGGGATTTATAGTTGTCCATTTAGGACGAGAGCAGTCTAGGAGAGACTTGCAGCTTCACTTAGGATAACATACAAGAATATCCACAATTACACTGTCAGAGATATGTGATGTATTGATTTGATTTGTGTGTGTGTGTGTGTGTGTGTGTGTGTGTGTGTGTGTGTGTGTGTGTGTGTGTGTGTGTGTGTGTGTGTGTGTGTGTGTGTGTGTGTGTGTGTGTGTGTGTGTGTGTGTGTGTGTGTGTGTGTATTCACATATACAGTGCATTCTCAAACTATTCAGACCCCTTCACTATTCAGACCCCTTCACTTTCCACATTTTGTTACATTACAGCCTTATTCTAAAATGTATTAAATATCGATTTTTTTCAGCAATTTACACACAATACCCCATAATGACAAGGCAGGTTTTTAGAAATGTTTGCAAATGTATAACTAAAAACAGAAATGCCTTATTTATGTAAGTATTCAGACCCTTTGCTATGAGACTTGAAATTGAGATCAGGTGCATCCTGTTCGCATTGATCATCCTTGAGAAGTTTATACAACTTGATTGGAGTCCACCTGTGGTAAATGTAATTGATTGGACATGATTTGGGAAGGAACACACCTGTCTATATAAGGTCCCACAGTTGACAGTGCATATCAGAGCAAAAACCAAGCCATGAGGTCGAAGGAATTGTCCGTAGAGCTCCGAGACAGGATTGTGTCGAGGCACAGATCTGGGGAAGGGTACCAAAACAATTATGCAGCATTGAAGGTCCCCAAGAACACAGGGGCCTCCATTATTCTTAAATGTAAGAAGTTTGGAACCGCCAAGACTCTTCCTAGAGCTGGCCGCCCGGTCAAACTGAGCAATCGGGGGAGAAGGGCCATGGTCAGGGAGGTGACCAAGAATCTGATGGTCACTGACAGAGCTCTAGAGTTCCTCTGTGGAGATGGGAGAACCTTCCCGGAAGGACAGCCATCTCTGGAGCACTCCACCAATCAGGCCTTTATGGTAGAGTGGTCAGACGGAAGCCACTCCTCAGTAAAAGACACATTACAGCACGCTTTTAGTTTGCCAAAAGGCACCTAAAGGACTCTCAGACCATGAGAAACAATGGTCTGATGTAACCAAGATTGAACTCTTTGGCCTGAATGCCAAGCGTCACGTCTGGAGGAAACGCTCCCCATCCAACCTGACAGAGCTGGAGAGGATCTGCAGAGAAGAATGGGAGAAACTCCCCAAATACAGATGTGCGAAGCTTGTAGCGTCATACCCAAGAAGACTTGATGCTGTAATCGCTGACAAAGGGGCTTCCACAAAGTACAGAGTAAAGGGATTGAATACTTATGTATTATTTTTTAAATACAATTTCAAAACATTCAAATAACCTGTTTTTGCTTTGTCATTATGGGTTATTGTGTGCAGATTGATGCGGGGGAAAAAAACAATTTAATCAATTTTAGAATAAGTCTGTGACATAACAAAATGTCAAAAAAGTCAAGGGGTCTGGATCCTGTCAGAAGGCCCTGTATGTGTATTTGTGTTTGTGCACAGACATGTCCTTTACAATATCACTTTCTCTTCTTCAGATCCAACCTAATCTCTTTGTAATGTCGCTCCATGAAGGAATTTGGGTGGACATGTCGAGCCACGCTTTGTGCTTTGAGGTACAGGAAACGCCAGATAAGAACTTTTTCACACAGACACACTTCATGACACGACACTGTTTGAACAAAAGGTGCTATCTAGAACCTAAAAGGGTTCTTCGGCTGTCCCCATAGGAGAACCCTTTGAAGAATCCTTGTTGGTTCCAGGTAAAATATATTTTGGGTTCCATGTAGAACCCAATAGCCTGTTATTTTACTGCTGCTCTATAATTATAATTATTTTTTATTTATTTATTTTTACTTATCTATTTTTTTACTTAACACTTGTTTTTCTTAAAATTGCATTGTTAGTTAAGGGCTTGTAAGTAAGCATGTCCCTGTAAGGTCTACACCAGTTGAATTGGGCGCATGTGACAAATACAATTTGATTTGGTTTGATTTGATTCCCGCAGAGGGTTCTACATGGAACCCAAAAGGGTTCTACCTGAAACCAAAAAGGGGTTCTGTTTTGGGGACAGCCAAAGAACCCTTGTGGATCCCTTTTTTCTAAGAGTGTACACTACATCCTCATCCCAATACCAGATCCCCTATTGCCCCTGTTTCCTTCTTACATCCATCATGATAAAGTGACCTCATATAAAGGTGCTACAGTAAGTATGATTGGTCAATACAGTACAAAGATTACATGTCTCTACACCAAGCTCTCTTCCCATTGGGCACTGTCCTCTCAACACCTCATGCTGATTGGTTCATTACAACGACAATATAAAAACAGGAAGTTGTTTTTGTCTCTACATCTAAGCTCCTTTATGGTTGGTCGGGGGTGGAATGCCGAGGGGTGACAGAGTTCAGGGAAAGGAGTGTGTTATACTTAGAAGTCATTCATTTCTCCTGCTCTGTTGGTTGAAATGAGAGACTCCAGGATGGCCCTCTTTGGCTTGCATTTGCATCCCAGTGTCTTGTATTGAACAGAGGAGGGTGGCTATGGAAAGAGAAAGTGGACTTAATAGGTTTCGGTCATGTTGTGTGTGAGGTCTGCGGTGTTTGGGAGTGTGAGTGTATGTGAGAGAGAAAGAGAGAGGGAGTGGGGGATGACAAGGTGTGCAGGACTGAGAGAGGGATTGAGGAAGAATAAAGGAGGGCGGGGTCAGACTCGTTCACTCTGCCATTGGATAAAGAAGGATTCCGGAAGGGAAACGTTGCGGCCGGCGTCGGGAGCAGAACGGGACAGTAGATTAGTCTGACACAGGGAAGGAGGGATGAAAAAGGGCAAATCTCCCCTTTCTTTGCATTTTTTGTTCTTTCAGCTGCTCAGACCTACATTCTCTATTGAATACATTAACATACTCTCATTTTTTTCCTCTCTGCCGACATTTCACCTCCAGGTTCAGCTTTCAGGCCTCTTTCCTCCCCTTTTTCTCCCTCTATTTTTGGGCCAGACA